>NC_024324.1:8735207-8737607 GCF_000523025.1 Cynoglossus semilaevis | reverse complement strand
CTCTGTGTGTGTGTGTGTGTGTTATTTGTGTTTACTTCACCTCCACAACAATGAGAGAAGTCAGGGCAGAGAACGGGTCAGGATGTTTGTCTCTGGAAGTCAGGTTAAAGATAAACAATCAGCCGCAGTAAATACACTGAGGGAGAGTGGAACTTTTGTAAAAAGTTTGTGGAACTTTTTTTTTTTTACATCTTGGTCAAATACAACCACAGTGATATAATGTTGTGTTACATCGTTAAGTATTTGTTCCATTACATCCAACGTCAACATCGTAGAGTAGCAGTTAGCCTCACCGCTAGAAGGTCCTAGCTAAAGGAGATAGTGCCCAAACTGTGGCCCAGTGATGGACAACATCATCGTCCAGATTTTTTGCATAAAAAAGTAACTAATCTGTGTCTACATAACCTGTTAGCTAAGTTTGCTGCTTGTCTAATGTCTGGCTCTGTTTATATTTGGAGCTGCATTTTAGTCTGCATGAAGCAGAAGTGACAACTTTAATGGTAGATTAGTTAGAATCAGTACCTTGGTACTTTTAGTTCCTCAGTTCATATTATTCCATATATTGACCATTTTTGGGGGGATTTAAACCTTTTTTTTTTTTGTATTCCACAGTCGCTTTTATAGATAATTAAACACTGAATATTCATTTTTAGACCAAATTTACTCTCATGACAAACGTTCTCCTGAGTTGGATCTATTTTCATCCTGTTTCAACTCTAGTATTTATACCTTTACTCTGATCTAACTTTACTGTAGTAACCGCTGAGAACTGAGAGACAGCGCTGCGCTGCTTTTCCATGGAAATAAAAACTCCTCTGGCCCCAAACTGAAAGTGACACTTTAGCACAGATCAGAGGGAGAACATATCAAAAACCCCACTGGGTTTTGGCACCACATGAATTTACTCAAATCTTATTATAACTGCAGGAGGATCAGACACCGCCACGCACCGCCTGTCGTCTGTGGTTACGGTGTGAGCGACTACAGTAGGAATACAGGCGTCAGAATGAAGTGTAACTAACCAGCTGTGTTAGCGCCACCTGGAAACACAGGTCGTCTTGTTGCGTCTTCTGTTTTTTATCAGCGGAGAATTGGTCGGAAATGTGTTTGTGTTGTGAACGAGTTCTTGTTTCTATTTTTAACATTTTTATTTATTGTGCTGCTCTTTGGTCAGTCGTGCTGTTCTATGAAAAACAGTGGTTACGGTACGGTACAGTACAGTATGGCGTGGAATAGATTAGTACGGTACGGTATGGTAAGAATTTCTTTTCTGCTTTGGTTCCAAATTTGACTTTTGTTCTGTTTTTAAAAAATGTTTCTTTTTAGAGAGAAAAAATCTTCACCTCTGATCCATGCGACCTTTGACCCCTATCAGCTCCAAACCTTCACCTCTGATTCATGCGACCTTTGACCCCTATCAGCTCCTCATCACAGTGCACTGACATATTATAATGAATTAATCAAACGTTCAGTTTCTGTTCATTATGGTTATATTTCTAGTAACGTTTGGGTCAAATTGTTTCTTGGGCAGGATCACAGGGATGGAATGGGTTTTTTGGGTTTTTTTTTTTTTTCTGCCACATTCAGACACCATCTTGACTTTCCATCACACCACCAGCCTTCTCCATCACACCCAGCTGATGTTTAACGGTTGATCTTTAAAGCCCTCGTCCAAATCATAAAACCACTGAACCTGTTCAGTCTTGGAGGCCTGAGGTAGTTTCAAACCTCTGTCTGTGTTATTTTAATTTATTTTATTTCACAGTGGTTTCCTAGAAAGGAACGTTTGATGTACCGGTCATAAAGATTCATTATTCGGTGGTATTTAAACGTTAAACTCTGAGAGATCCACGTGATTTAATTAGTGAGTTATTATTGTTTATTTAATGTTTGCCTTCAACACTGCGCCCGGTGGTGAGAGCTGATGTTTTCCCAGTCAGAGCAGCGAGCGTAGGTGTGAATCCTGTCTGTTCAGGAAAAAACAGAGAAACAGTTGTGACGCTTCCAGTGCCGTCAGGTCAGAGTGTCAGCGATGTGCTCACTTCACTGTGCATACAGACATAAACACAGGTACGACGCCCACCTGATCATACCCACTCATCACCCCCCCCCTCCAGGCACTCACCCGTCTGTACGTCCATCCATACGTTTGGCTTCTCTGTGCAGTACAGTCAGCAGTGGTTTGAGGTACTTCAAAAAAAAAAAAAAAACCCAACACACGGAGATCATGAGATGCACTCAAATCAGAGAAGAGCGCACTCACACACTCCCACACACACACCCACACGGCTGAACCCATCGTTTTTTCCGCTTTTACACAAACACACACACACACACTCTTCATCCAGCTGCCTCAGATGGATGAGGCTGTAGCAGCAGCAGGAAGAAAACCAAGCACAA
>NC_024324.1:8732350-8734905 GCF_000523025.1 Cynoglossus semilaevis | reverse complement strand
GCCGGCGGTACCGGCAGTAACGGCAGCAGCAGTAACAGCAGCAGTAGTAACAGTAGCAGCAGCAGTAACAGCAGCAGCAGTAACAGCAGCAGTAACCTCACGTCTGACAAGTAGTTTGAAGAAGAAATCCAAATAATAAAAAGGATGATAAAAACAGGTTTTCAGTCCGATTAATCACAGAAATTAAACACAATTAATCATGATTATTCTGATGAAAAATCTATGTATATTGTTGTAAACAGAAAGACAATTAACAGGTATTTGCTATGTATTATATATATATGTAAATATATATTAATGCATATGTAAATGAAATGATAACCAAATGTTAAACTGTTGTATTTGGACCGTCCTCCTCCTCCTCCTCTTCTGTGAGTCAGAGGTTCAATTCTCCGTCCCTCCTCGACCGTTTGTCTCTGTTGTCCTCAGCTCTACTTTGTCTCCGTCCTGATCCATGCGCTGTAGAAACAGAGATTTGACAGAGAGGAGGATTGAAGATGGCAGAGACAGAACAAGAGATAAATGATAGATCTGCAGAACCTAGAACAGCTCTCGTTCACCAGGACTCTTTAAAGGCAGTGGCCACGTTTGAAACAAAGCAGGAGCGCCCTGCCCTGGGCCCAGAGTCGGAGGAAATGACCTCAGCCTTTAAAGACCTCCGTCTCCCCCTGCACTGCTGGCAGATAAGGCCCTGCCGAGAATCACTGACCCAACTGTTGCTCCACCGCCGCGGCCCAGCACTCTGACTGGCTGGAGATAGATGAGATGAGGAGATAGTCTCCGGTGGTTGTGTGTTTGGCACTTTGTTGTCGGTCATTTCTCTGCCCTGGATCTGTGTGAGGTTGTTCAACAAAAACTCACAAGGGCGTTACACAAAAGTTACATCTTGAAAATATTACCGTGGCCTTGACTGTATTACACGGATGATTTGTAATAACAGGCTAACGTTCCCTTTGTCTTTGTCCAAACTGTTTGAACCAAGCATCAAAACCGGTAATTAAAAGCAAAGAACTCCCTGAGTTACTGCCGACCTCAGGACAATAAAGATAAAATAAATTCAAAGACACAGACTAATAAATAAATATAATAATAATGCTGCACTTCCTGGAAAAAAAAATTATAAACTTTCCATGCGGTTTGTAGTCTAATCTAATCTAGAATTTTCCTGGAACGCACTAAAAAAGTTGGGGCAGAGACAGTCAGACAAAGTCGAGGTCACGCTCCGAGCCGCTGTCCCTCTCACAGTAGCTCCGCGCCCCCCAGTTTGGACACCATAAACAATAGACACACAGAAACTGTTGTTTGACCCGTTGAACTTTAGACCAGGCCTCTGACACGTGACCTCTGAGATCTGGTCAGGGCTCGACCGTCACAATCTCAGACATCCCTCGCCCTCGCCACAGGATCGGCCCTAAAGGAGAAACATCAGCAACGCTCGCTTCAGTCGAACAGATTTATCTCTGCGTCCGTGCCTGAGCGATGCGGTTGCGTGAGCATAAGCAAAAGCGCTATTGATGAACGAGGTGAGAGCGACAACGGAGTCGTGTTCTTCATTGTCGTCTGCGTGTGTTTGGGCCAGGAATGGAAGGAGAGAGGGAGGGACGGAGAGAGGGAGAGAGGGAGAGCATTTTGCATCCGTTATTGGTTTCTCATTAGAAGGCAGAGATATAAACATTTGTCTATGTTGTGCACGGTGCCGGCGCAATTAAGGATTCTCTTTGCCGCCCCCTCTGCCCTTTGAAAGTGAATTATGTGCAGATGAGAATCTCGACTGAAGCGCGGCCAACAACAGACCTTTTCCAAATGCCTCCGTTCCCTGAGAGCCATTCCAGAACGAGACGAGGCCGAGGCAGAAGGAATGGGAGAGAGAATGGGAGAGAGAGAGGGAGAGAGAGAGAGCATGTGGTGTGTCCTATTAATGATTCTAATTAGCAGTATCAGAGGGCTAACGACATTGTTTTGGTTCCATTCAACATGCAGAGCATCACTGTGTGACACATGTGGGTTTGTTCACACAACATAAAAAAAAAATCTCTTTTCGTCTTTCTTTCTTTCTCGCCCTCCCCTCGCTGTCCATGTCTCGGAGTTCCATCGTGGCTGTCGACCAAGTCCGTCATAAATAGCGCGGCCGGACCATTAGCGATGCATTCCTTGAGCTCTGACCTTTTGTACCAGCCCCACTTCCTGTGTTGTTTTGCGGTCGTAGTTTGTATATGTGAGTGGATTTGGTCAGGGTTTTTTTTTTCTCTTTCGTGTTTTTGCCGGCTACAGTCACAGACAGTGACAGGAAATGAGGGACAGGGGGAGTTCAGGGACCGGCGGACAGACAGAGTTGAACCGAGGACCTGCTGCTGTTTTTGTCATGCTTATGTAAGAGTAAAAGAGAAGTGGCTACTGAAACATGGCTCTGAACTTTGTGCAGTTCAGGAAGAGACGTCAAAATCTGACACTTGGTTTTCATACAGGAAGTGAGGAAGATGACATCGCTCTTCCTCTAAACTACAGTTTGTTGTTTTTGAATTGTAAGCCTTCAGCAGCTGATGTTAAATATATTG
>NC_024324.1:8731275-8732198 GCF_000523025.1 Cynoglossus semilaevis | reverse complement strand
TCGCCCCCCCCCCCCCCCCCCCCAACCCCCAAACATGAAATATTTTTAGAAGCTGAAGCGGAATCAAACCAGCGACCCCTTCAGGACACCACCACTGTGTTCAGGCATCAGTCACTGCTGCTGCCGTCCTCTGTGTTGTTGTCCGTCAGGACACTGTCCTCTGAATCAGTCGTGTGTTTTCACACGAGGACATTGACGCTGCCTTTTCTTTTTTTTTACCTTTAATTTCTTTAAGTGTGTTTTTCTTCACTGCGTGTCTTTTGGAGTTAAGGAAAGACTAAAAGTTCTGTATTAAATTAAACTGAACAAACAGACTCCTGGCACACGCTGCTGGAGGATCTTCTGCTGATTGGCTCAGTCCATTTCACAACACCCCCCCTCCCCCCTCCCTCCCTGCGCCCCTCCCTCAGCTCCCTCTCTTCCCTGGTTTGCTGACAAATGCCTCAGAGGGCAACAGCAGAAGGTGAGGGGGTGGATCTGCGCTCATCTCTTATCCTGGACCTAACCTGAGGATGGCGTGGAGAGCCGGCGTGAAGGATGCAGCCTTCCACTGACCTGACAGAGCCCCGGCCCCTGGACCATCCTCTGACTAATGACGCTTCCCTTGATTAGTTAAGGAAGGCATAAATCATAACTGTACGTTTAAGAGAAAGGCCCGCCGCGGGCCGCTCCCCATGAATGAACAACAGATGTACAACCAGAAGAAATGGTCTGCACCGTTTTTTCAAAAGTGGGCCACACTTTGTCACTGTCCACATCTGACTGGTCTTTGATTCTCATCAATGCAGCTTTATTCAAATATTTCTTGCTGTCCTCCTCTCTTCTCTCTGCCTGTGTGAAACCAGACGTGATGAGCCCCCCCCCAACTGAGCTCCCACTCAGTTGGGTATAATGTGTGGGGCATGTGGGGGGGGGGGGGGGGC
>NC_024324.1:8728948-8730393 GCF_000523025.1 Cynoglossus semilaevis | reverse complement strand
GGAGCGGAGGTCAGCGGGAGAATATTTAGAGATATTTCATAGGTGAAGTGTAAAGAGGCTGCAGCGGCTCCCCCTGTTGGCTCTGATCCTGATATTGCAATTGTCAGGACCAAAAGTGTCTGTTAAAGTTTTGTTATGGAGCGCCCTCGTTTTGCCCAAAATGTCCCTTCAAGCGTACTGCAACATGATAACTGCGTCTATCTGTTGTTTTAATGGAAAACCTCTGTTTTTCCTACAGGAACATAGTTATGGCTCCGTGTAAAAGCCGTCTTTTTTTTTAAATCTCTTGTCATATTCTGAACAATTCATCATAATGTACAGTGAACTGCTGACCTCTAACAATGACGCATTAGTGTTGATGACAGGCTGAGGTTGTACAGTGGTTCAGTGGTTCAAACCCTGGGTTTTCTCGACCAAACTTTAAAAACTGGACTTTAATTTTCTTTAACTTCTCAGGTCATTTTTCTTTTTTTTTTTCTTTTCTTTTAATTTTCTCATTAGGAAAGGTAATGACCATTCTAGCTTTCATGTTAAAACAAAGTCATCTTAGTCGGTAATTCAACAGTAGTGTGTGTGTGTGTGTGTGTGTGTATTATTGGATTTATCTGTGTAATTATCCCGTGTAGCCACTCATTTCTTCCTCAGTCTCGGCCGGGTCTCGTTTTAACAACCTCTTGACGAACAATTAACATCCTCCAGGTCTCAACCCTCTCCTGGAGAGCTCTTCACGTTTTTTGTTTTTTTATCACCAAACGCTGGGCTGTTCCCTCTCTCTCAGCGAAAAGACGACACCAACCGAGAGCCAAGTGTTGATAGAGTTTAATAATTTCCACGGTGTGGCGTTCACCACAGTCAGAGAGTGGATGGAACTGATGAGTGGGTCTGAGTGGACGGTGTGACCTACAGTCAGCAACACTGTTGTCAGTGATGATGACCTGATGGTGTGAGAAAAGAAGTTCAATTCACGTCTTTATTTGTGTGGAAAGAAAGAATTTAAAGAAATAATTAGAAAATGTAGATTTTAAACCGGGTTTGTGATGACATCAGTGTCGTTGTTCTGACAGATGGGTTTCTGGTCTCTGAGAGGTTTTTTTCCCACATGGTTCTACATTAATATAATCACTTTAAGTCCCATCAGCACATATTCAGCCCCAAACCATTACAGAGCTGCCTGCAAGCATTTAAAGATCTTACATAATACATATATATGTTTGATATATATGTATATATGTATATGTTTTATCATGTAAATGTTTTATTTATGTCACATGGTATATATTTTACAAAGACAATAACATGTGCAGAAGGCATCTTAACACCAGGGCGGCGTAGTTGTCTCCGTCTCGCGTATTGTACAGAATTCATGTGTAATTCTTGCAGAGATATTGAATGAGAGATCCATTTTTTAACCTCCTGTTCAATTTGTCTCCCACACAATGAGCTGC
>NC_024324.1:8719731-8728861 GCF_000523025.1 Cynoglossus semilaevis | reverse complement strand
CTCCCCGACAAGGACACTCCCGCACCTGCGAGAGAAAATGACAGGAAATACAATCCGGCCAGGGCTCTGTCTGCCTCCAGCTCCGGACGAATGCCCCGGCTATAAATCCACGGTCCAGGGTTGATAAGTTAATTGCCTGTACTGCTATCTCCACACCAGTGTCTAATATAAAAAAAGAGGCCTTCTGTGAGAGTTATTGTACAACAAATGGGTATTGTCTCCCACCAGCGGGCGGCGAGGACGGTAACGGTGGACAGGAAAATGAGGGGTCTTCATTTGGAGTAGTTTAGTTTAGTGAGCTGCAGTGGGAGTTCGGCTTCATAGAAGTCATTTCATTGTTGTTTCTGGCTTGTTTTTTGTTTTTTTTTTCTCCCCCCACCTTTACTTCTCGGTGCACGTGTGCAGAATCGCTGAGTTGACCTCGAAGCTTCTTCCTTATTTTCTCATCACGTCCCGTGTTGTGTTAATTCTCTGTTCGTGGGTAAAAAGAGAGTTCATCGTCCTCGAGCTGTTGTGGTTCTTAAAAAAAAAAAAAAAAAAAAAAAAAATCAGTATATATCCATCACAGATGTTTCTCTTTGGGATCCTTTGAGTGAAAGACAGATTTATGATTCTTCCTTATTTACGCATGTAACCACATGCACACACACAAACAAGTTGGAGGAATCAACACACACACACACACACACACAGATTTCAGCATGGTTTTATTGGAGGCCGGCCGCAGCATTAATCATCACTCAGCTGCTGGAGGTGCAGGACGGAGGAATGTGGTCCCTGTGAGGACACTCTCTCTGGGTCTGGACTGGGACCAAGTCAGGCTTGGTGTGGCTGCAGTTAGTCATGGTTTTTCAGTTTGCTATTTAACCCCCACCCATCACCCCCCCTTCAGTCTCTCTCTCTCTCTTCCCCTCGGTGTTTGCAGTGCAGCTCACCACAGTTTACCCTCAGAACTATCACACGCCCTCCCTGTCAGGCTTAAAGGGCAAAACAAATCCCCAAATTGACCAAAGACACACAAGTAATAAAACATTTCACAGATTTTTTTTATTTAATGTTGTCTGTATAAAAAGACGGTTCCGTGTTAGGCTGAGTTCTGGAAATAAACCGTAGGAATCCTGATCTGCCCACTCGGCCAGAAGTTTGAAATCTTAGTGAGGCCTGCATGCTCGGAATGTTTATTAAAAATAGTCAAACTAAAAGTAGCTTAAATTAGCCAAAAAGATAATAAATGTTGGTTGTAAGAACAATATAAAGCTGAGCAGAGAAGTAGCTAAGTCTGAGAGTGTTAAAACCTGCAGGTAAATTGATCTTATTTTACGACAAAAACTTCGCACAAACTGAGATGAAGCTAAAGGTCAAACAATGAAAGACAACAGCAGAGGTTCACGCTGCAGTGGAGGTTTAAAAATCACTCAGTCATGTTGTATACAGTTGTAAACAATTATACGTTCACGCCATTAAAACCAGTGACATCATCCAAATATCCAGAACATTCTCTAATGCCCCTGAAACGTGTTTATCGACGGGAAAAAACAGTCATTTTTTTCAAACCCTGCAGTAGACTCACATTTATCATGTTGTAATTAAGGTCACTGGGAAGTTTACGCACAAATTCAGTTAATCTACATTTCCTGGACAGGACCAAGGTCACAGTGAAGTAGAGACGGATGCACGGAGCACACGGTGGCCCTGGAACATGAATCATGTTACACACAGTGGTAGGTGTTTGTCCATGGAGTGGACCATCTATCTCCTGCATTAACCATAATTACTACCATTCACACAACGGATGAATTATTAACATACATGTAAAGACAATGATCCATCAGCCGTGAGCAGCAGCAGCAGCAGCAGCGTCACAACACTCACCAGGACATAAACAGTGGCACTGTTTGCCCTCCGTACGCCACTGTGACGCTCGATGACTCGTCACTGATTCATTATTCATACTTACGGCCCTGATTATTCCATTGTGTGCAGGGGTAAAATGGGATCATTAGCGCTCAATATGAGAATGTGAAAAATGGGAATATTGGAAAGGGAGGGGCAGCGGGGGAGGAGGGGCGCGGGGGGGGGCAAGAAAACCCCCCC
The DNA here is from genome assembly GCF_000523025.1 of Cynoglossus semilaevis. NCBI lineage: Eukaryota > Metazoa > Chordata > Actinopteri > Pleuronectiformes > Cynoglossidae > Cynoglossus > Cynoglossus semilaevis. The sequence goes on along the minus strand of NC_024324.1, from coordinate 8,726,767 downwards.
AAAAACAATCCCGACTATTAGCTGATAAAGAATGGTAATTTTCCCAGTAGTAATTAGGATTAGCATAATACGATGGTGAATGCATGAGTGATGCTACGATGATTGATATGTGGCTACGTGCATTGTAACGAGTGCCTTATCTTCACTCTCCACTCAAGGCTTTTTGTGTTAAAGTGTGGCTGGAGTCGGCGTCAACGGAGGGTTTTGAACCTTTCACTGAGGGAGCGTGTTCATGGAGCAAATATTTGTACAAGAAGATCCAACGGGGGATAGAGGGTGGGGGGGGGGAAGCACAGAAGAACCATGATGTTAAAACATCATCCTGTATTTAAGTATTTAGATCTTTCTCCTTGTTACAGACAGAGCAGGAAATAAAACCTCGAAGCTCATTTTTTCTTCATTCCTTGGAGAAACAGATCTTCTCTCTGGGCTTTTTAAAAAGGTTTTTTTCTTTTTTTTTAAATCATTCCTTTCATCATAAATGTCCTGTTTCTGGTTGGACTAAATGAATCCTTACGGGAGCTTAAGTCAAAATGTTCCACAACAAATAATGATGAAATAAATCTTCAGTCAAAAGTTAAAAGTTCTAATTGGAAAAAAAAAGTTCAATCCATAAAAATAACAAAGCTGCTTCTCCAGACCATCCATCCATCACTATTTAGTAAAATTAGTAAAAGATTTACTAAATATTTCTGCTCCAACTTCTAGTTCAAACTCATCAATTGTTAAACCTGACTTCAGATCAATATGAAAAAAAACGGTCAAACTTCCGTCCTACCTGGCAGGAAACCAGTCAAACTTCCGTCCTACCTGGCAGGAACAAACTTCCATCCTACCTGGCAGGAAATTCCAGCCTCAGTTTAACATTTTTGCTTTTAAAAAAATAAACATAGTAAAATGATAGAGTTTAACTTCAAAAGTTTTCATGTACTGTGTACTCCTGACCCGGCAGCAGTACCAGGACTCACATGTATATATGCATGTGGGCCTCCGTCCCGGGTCGTAGGGATTTGTGTCGGCCGGGGCGGCTCAGTGTGTGCGTGCTCACATTAGTGTGCAGCTGCAGAGCATTATCAGCACTTACTCTTGTAGTGAGTCACTTTGAGCCGCTTCTAAGTGACAGCTATCGATTGGCTGTTTGTGTTGTTGCCGAGGCTTCAAAGCAGCGCCTCGGCCCTCCGATAGTAGCCTCGCAGTATCCGTATTCAATACTGTAGCAGGACAGCGTGTTCTTGGCCTCGGCAGCTCCGTCTTCAAACATCTGTGTGTACATGTACTGTGTATATACACAGAGGAATGCTGTGTGTGCAGCCGAGTACATTGTTGTTTAATGACCGCTCCTTCACAACGTAATCCCTGCGCCGGCTAACTAAACACAGATCAACATACGCCGAACGTCGTCATAAACACAGCCAGGAACGTACGAAGCTGCGGCTCAGTGGGTGGGAGAGGGATTTGAACTGAGTTTAAAGACAGAGCGACCAACAACAAAGTGTCAAAAAGCCGTGACAGATCATCTGTTTTTAACTTCAACTCTCCCTGTGGTGCAGACTGGGAGACAGTTTTGATCAAATTGGTCCGAGTAAAAGGCGAATCCAGATGATTCTTTCCTCATGACTGATAGGAGTCGATGAAAGATAATGTTATTTTTCTATATTTTCTGTGAACTAAAAAAAAAGACTTCCTTTGTGTTAACTTTTGTTTATGTTGACGTTGAATTATCCTTGAAAAAATATATGAGCTGATAATCAATGTGCTATCTCTAACTATAATAATATATAGTTAGATCTTAATCAATAACTAATCCACTAAAAACTAGTGGATAAAAACTAACGCTAGTCTGCATCTTAGCTAGCAACATGAAGGTGCGCTAATTTTACTGCTCTGTATATTTTTACACACTTTTGCATTACATATATTTCCTATATAATCTATTGATTATATGTATTTGTAAATATAAAACAGTGATTAATGAGAAAGTATTCTATTTTCAGTATTACGTTTTTCGATTGGCTGAAAATGTCAGAAACATGTATTTGTTATTTATTGTATATTTTCTTGAATATAGTAGTGTTAAAATAGTATATAAATAGGCTTGATTCACTCACGTTGATGGGCAGATGACATCACACCCATAATAACCACTGATCTGTTATCAACCCACCTAGTTATTTGTACATCAGAGTAAATTATAAAAGTGTGTTTTAGTTTAAAGAACAAAACATATTGAAACCTCCTTCAGTTGTTATTCCATGTTTCCAGTTACAAAAAAAAAGCCCGGCCCAGTTTTGCTCCGTCGCCCCCTGGCTTTAAATCAAACACGGCACCGTTTAAGATCATTATCCACGTATCATACAACAATATACAGTCAGAAATATTTCACTGCATTCACTTGACCTCAAATAACCCTCATTCCCATTCTGCCTCGTCTTTGTGCACACTCTCCTCACCCTCCTCACCCCCTCCTTACTCCACCCTCCCTCTTCTCCTCCTCCTTCACTCTGAATATAGGTCAGCATTTTCTCAAATCCTCCTCCTGCTCAAAGTTTGATAAGTGCACTCCAGGTAGTAGTGGGGGGAATATTGCATTTATAATTTGGGGGTCCCAGGTATACACTGTTGAACTGTTTGGATTATTAAAGAGGATCAGCCATTGGACCCTGGGCGTCTCTAATAGACTGATTCTCCTGCCGTTAATATTTTCTTAGGAGAGGAAGTGCAGCGTTATTTCCTCCTGCAGTCAAATTCTCCTTCCCACAGGCTCTGAAAATAAATCAAGTGAAGAAAATCTTTGTTTTTTTTCCACCAAGTGTTTGGTAACTGCAGAATCAGCCTGTAAGAGGAACACTTTTCTCTTATTTACTTGGGATTTCTGTTTAACCGTGGACCCTTTTTTTTTCTTCCCCACTTTCCTTTTTTTTTTACAAGCAGAGACCAACGTGTGACAAATTAAAGGAAAATTTCAAATGTGACACGGACGACAAAACATCACGATGTCTGCAGCTGCTGCCAAAGAAAACACGGGGTTTAGTGGAAGAGTTTTAACGATATAAATATGATCTCAATCACATGCTGACGCCGTCACAGTCACCAGGAGTGGAGTGACATCAGTCAGTTTTTATGAAGTTATATACAGACAATACCTCACGTTATATGTAAAATATGTTACAGTTGATGAGCGTTTTTGAACCAGCCTTTTTTTTACAAAAGTGAAATATCAACAAAAAAATTTTTTTTTGTTGATATTTCATCCCAGCTCTTCATATTTCTACAATTAAAGCTCCACCTCTGCCCACGCTGCTCCAACAGCTGCCCATTAATCAGGCCCGGCGCTCCAGTCCCCCTCCGCCACAGGTTATGATTTCCACATTACTCCACAATCCTTCAACTCCACACGATGAGACGCTGACCCCAAAAGCCAGACTCTCCCAGCACCGCAATCACACACTAACACACACACACACACACACCATAATACAGGTGTGAACGGCCACAGATTAAGTTCTTTTATGTGTTTTTAGCATGTGATCATTTGTGGTAACCCCCCCCCCCCCCCCCCCCCCCCCCCCCCCCCCCACTCCCCCCCCCTTCTCCCTTTCTCTACACTTTTCTTCTGAAACACTGGATCAAGGGGCGCCATTGACTGCTTTTAATCTGCCACGAAATTTTTAATTAACACAGACGTGACCCCCGTCGCCGATACGTCCCAGAGAAGGTCCAGATCACAATAACTCATAAATCACAGTCACAGATTTTCATTCCCTCCACTTTTCTCTGCTGATGAATTTCCAGATGGAGGGCCGGTGGCTGTTAATGTCAGGAGAAATATGAGTGTGTGTGTGTGTGTGTGTGTGGACGTGTGGACTTTGATGGCTCAGAAGGACATGAGAGGACAAACAGAAGACGGACACAGAGCCTGTGTGTTTTGGGTAATTTATGTGAGTTTAGGCTTATGGAAAAAAAAAAAGACTTTAAAAAATAATGTGCAGCAGAACGGCTGCAGCTCCGCTACATCGACGACCGCCCAGGGATTTGTTACTGTGGAGAGGATTATGGAGTCTGTGGAATGGGGTTGTGTTAAAATGGGTTTAAAGTTGCCTGATGTTGACCAGTTGGCTGCAGCGTTGTTGAAAATCACACAGCTGATAAACGTGTATGTCTGATATTTTACCTACTTCATTAACATTAGTGACTGTCTTTGTATTTACCAGTCAATAGTGTGACGATGGATGAACCTTTTTCTGTCAAAAGTCTTCATTTTCATACGGTAAACATTTATATAACAGTCACGGTGCAGTATTTATTGAAATATGTGATAGTTAGTCACATAACAGTTGGTTTAATATAATAGTGAAAAGCTCTTGTTTGTGTTGTTTGCCGTTCAGTTCAGTTTCAGACTGCAACAGTGCCAGTTAGCACTAAGGCTAACTAACAACTAGCCTTAATAAACAGAACTATTTGACCTCATTTAAACACTGGACTACATCAGTTTGTAGTCAAAGCTTCTTTTAAGGACTCTTTTAACATCTTTTCTGCCATTTCTGTGGAGCTTCACAAAGACAAGGCAAGTACATAAACTACGCTAATGGTAAAGCTAACGCTACACTAGTTTAGGCAGTGACTTAGCAGGAACACTGGGCTAAACCTTAGACTTAGACCAAAAGATATCTTTACATTTGTTTATTTATTTTCTAATAATTAAATAGTCTCTGTATTGTACAAACACCTCCTTCTGTTTTTGTTTCAGAAAGCTAGAGCTAAAGATAGCTAAGATGAGACAATAACAGCCTTTAGCCACTAACTCTGTGCTTAAATGACTCTGTAGTTTTTATACATTAGAGACAGGACAAAAAGGGCTTCACAGAGTAGGTTATAGCACCACCTGTTGATCCTGTGAGGACAGTTTTGAGATATTTTTCTAAAAACAATAATATTGTTTAAAACATGTACATGTTCCTATAGCAGATGTCTTATATGCTACTCTGTGTCTGTCTGAATCTCTGCTCCGTGAGTGTGTGTGTGTGTAGGTGGAGGTGGGCCGGGTGCCTGGGTTTGTTATTACTAAATCGCTCATCCATGCTTCTAATTAAGATGCATAGCGGCCTCCTATGAGCATCAGTGTCACTAATTATCAGACAATGTAGTGCTCACCAGATATGAGAACTGGCAGCCTCCGTAGTCATGTTACCAAGTTATTACTGTTACAATTACCAAGTGCCTGTCATTCTCCTTGTTAGTCATCTGCCTTAATCTGCCTTTTCTTTTCTAATGCATGTCTTCTTCTTTCTTTTTTTTCTCTCTCCCCCCCCACCCCCCTCCACCTTTTCTCCAGGCTACGGCTTTGTGGATTTTGACAGCCCAGCTGCAGCACAGAAGGCCGTGTCATCTCTCAAAGCCACTGGAGTGCAAGCCCAAATGGCCAAGGTAAGAAGGCGCTTAAAAACAAGTTAGCAACGCCACTCTCTCCCTCTCTCTCTCTCTCTCTCTCCCTCTCTCTCTGATTATCATTAGCACTTTTCTGAACATTCAGTTCCCTCCTGAGGATTAGCTCTGTACACTTCACACCCTCAACAGATGTTGATGGATGTGAGAGCTCTGACACAAACTGGTTTCTGCCTATAAACACTTTTTTTTTTTATGTGAAAACTTAATTCCCATGGTGCTTTTCCCTAAAATGGCCTTGTGATTGGGTGTTGAGTGTTGTCATAAGACAGCGGCGGAGGCGGCCGTGGTGAGTCCACCACTGTTGCTCCTCGGCCTAACTGTCTGTGACGGCGGGGTGAAGCCGTTATCGCAGACAAAACCAGTCCTCACGCTCTGGTTTTGTGTGTGTGTTTGTGTGTATGACTTTCACGACAACAACCAACTGCGTTCGCCGAGGTTCGACCGGCCGTTTGCCCTCAGTTTTACAGTACTATTAGCCTGCTAAAGTGGAAGCAGATGAGACGAGCTGATTCTCTGGAACACAGAGAGGCCGACGTTTGACCATTCAAATATAATCTCACATTTTGAGGCTGTGGTAAACGTACCTGTGCATCTCTATCTGTGTTGGTAGGTTAGCTGAAGGTGTTTGGTTCGTGTGTTGTTGATCTCGAGGCTTGATTTTTGTAGTAAACGCTTCACGTTAGCCTCGACGTCACGTGGTTTGAAGGAGAATCTTTGTAGAGGAGTTGATTCACGCTGCAGCAGTGAAACGGTCCTGCGACCACACTTGTGGCCATCGTGAAATCTGCATGTAATTTTAACTTGGTGAACAGCAGTTTGAATACTTGACTCACGACCTCTCGACCTCTGCTTCTGATTGGTCAAGTTGACCACCAAGAGGTGCGTTTACTGTCTTAGGAAAAAACAAAGCTGAGCCTAGCTGGTGATTTTAGACCTGTTTTTACCGTGTTCTTTAAGCCCATTGGCTCACTGGAAATTTACTTCTGATCTGTTTCTGAACTTTTGACACATCAGCCTCAGACTGCGGCCCCCCCTGGAGGTTTCACAGGTGTGAGAATTTTTAAACGGGCGATCAAAATAGCAGCAGCAGCAGAAGGAGAATCTTTGTAGAGGAGTTGATTCACGCTGCAGCAGTGAAACGGTCCTGCGACCACACTTGTGGCCATCGTGAAATCTGCATGTAATTTTAACTTGGTGAACAGCAGTTTGAATACTTGACTCACGACCTCTCGACCTCTGCTTCTGATTGGTCAAGTTGACCACCAAGAGGTACGTTTACTGTCCTAGGAAAAAACAAAGCTGAGCCTAGCTGGTGATTTTAGACCTGTTTTTACCTTGTTCTTTAAGCCCATTGGCTGACTGGAAATTTACTTCTGATCTGTTTCTGAACTTTTGACACATCAGCGTCAGACTGCGGCCCCCCCTGGAGGTTTCACAGGTGTGAGAATTTTTAAACGGGCGATCAAAATAGCAGCAGCAGCATTAGAGCAATGAATATGGTGATGACAGTGGCCATGGAATATGAGTGATTTTCTCAGATGAGATGATCTGCATCAGGACCGATGCAAAAAAAAAAAAAGTCCTGCTTTAA
>NC_024324.1:8708827-8718972 GCF_000523025.1 Cynoglossus semilaevis | reverse complement strand
TTTTTAACCGGCCGATCAAAATAGCAGCAGCAGCAGCATTAGAGCAATGAATATGGTGATGACAGTGGCCATGAAATATGAGTGATTTTCTCAGATGAGATGATCTGCATCAGGACCGATGCAAAAAAAAAAAAAAAAGTCCTGCTTTAAGCCACAGGAGCCACGAGGAGCCTGACGGGGGAGAATGACCACGGCGCCGGTGCGGATGACAGGATTGATGATAACGATGAATGTGGCAATTATTTAGATGAAATGGGATGAGATGTGACAGGAGGAGATGATGTTCTGTGCGGTGCTCAGGTGTGCCATTTCTCAGAGGCACCATTTGTCGTCCCACCCCACACCCCCCCCCCCCCCTCTCCCAGCAGGTTCCTCTCTCCAATATTTATAAGAGGGCAGGCGTTCAGAATACAGATAAGAAGCTGTGCCATTCAGCCACCTGACTTTAAGACCACACTTTGCATCGCTGCCCTTTTCCTGGTCAATATTTTCACGAGGGAGATCCTGTGGCCCCAAACACAAGATCTGACCTTTTGGAGAATGTGTGTGTGTGCGTGTGTGTGTGTGTGTTTGTCTATAGTCACCAAACTCTCTTTTCTATTAGCATCAGTGTGTAATAGTTTAATGTCGATGTTCCCTCATTCTCTTTTCCACAAACGGAAAGGCCAGCGTTGGTGTGCTGCAGCTTTGTTCTTTCATCAGTCTTGAGAGAGAGAGAGAGTAGTTTGTTTTTATGGACTCCCTCTGCTTCTCTCTAATGCCTCTTTACCAGGTATCACGACCGTCACTCCACCTCCACTCAGCCTCACTCTCTCTCTCTTTAACCAAACCCTTTCCTTCTGTTTATTTTTATTTGTTCTTTACTCACAAATTCATCAACACGTCTGTCTTCACATCCTCCGTGTGTTGTTCTGCCAAACACGCCACGGGCGCCATTTATTCCCATCAATAATTAACGCTAGGCTGTCCTTGCATCAGCGTTTATGTCAAGGTGTCTCTGACACACCAAACCCAACCACTTCTGTGTAGAAAACGGTGTGAAAAAGGTGTGTTTTTCAGCGAAGGTGTAAATAAAAAAAACTGCTGCAGACAAATTCCACCTTGGCAAAATTAAGGCTCATTCCCTCAACCTCTCGGTTCCATTTTGTCACATTTATCTCCTCACAACAAAGTGATAAACGAATCAGGAGTCGGAGCCAGAGGCTTTGAGCTCATTAAGTGGAAAAAAAAAAAACCCTCACTGTAATCAGGTTCTGCCTTTAAAGCGTTTGTATTAAGTTTCCTAAATTTAAACCCAGGCGGCAGAAAAAGACATGAAGAGAAAAGAGGGGAGACGTGAAGTGTCACTTGATTTCCTCTTCTTCTTCCTCTCCTTCCTCCTCCTGTGCTGTAACATCCTGCTGACTCTCTCTCCCTCTCCCTCTCTCTCTCTCCTCTTACTCCCTGTGGAATTCCAAATACCAAAGCAGCAGAGATGAAACATTGCCTCTCCTTTTGTCTTGCCCTCCCCCGGGGATGGTGACAAGGGGAAGGAGTAGAGGAGCCATAATTAAGACACCTAAAGGACACTTCCCCCTTGCACCTCCCTTCCTGTCACTCACCTCTGCACCAGTCGGAGATAAGAGCGCTCAGCATCTGCCTGTTGTGTGGCTGCCTCCGCACTGATACGTATCTCTGTGCAAAACGCTTTGGTTTCGTGATTGATTTTTCACCCATTTTAGTCGCAATGTTTAAAATTTAATTAACAGTAGAATAGAAGCCCCGTTAGCGTTTACAGTATAGTCGAGAGCTACGCTGGATGCTAACAGCCAGACAACGCAGCAACGTGACTTTTCTATTTTTTAATGGTCAATGAAATGAAACTTGAAAAAAATAAAAAATAATCTAAAACTATTATTCACTTTATATATTTAAAATCTGGAGTTGAATGATGCGAATAAGAACTGTCAACTTGTTGAACCTGTTAGCCTTCTGCGCTAACTTTTAGCCTGTGTTGTTTAGACTACTGAAGTAGTCTACTATTAAAAGTTAGTTGTTGAATTCTTGCGTGATAGAGAACAAATTGGACTTATACATCAGACTGGCGTGACTTTCATATGACTTTTGTCTCTTTGTGACTTCTTGTTTACAGTCAATGTTTTTTCCTGTGGTGTAGATAACGGTCGTAGTCGTAGAGTCGAGTAGAGTCGAGTACTTTGACTTATTCACATTATTCGTACATTTACTTAGTTACCCAATTATGTAGTAGCCCTGCAGTACAGTACAGTACAGTACAGTACATACAGTCCAGTCCAGCTTCAATAATGTGAAGTGGGTGGAAAACAGATCTGACCTTGAATACGACTTTGACCGTGGTACTGTAGGGGCGTTAGTGCCAGAGGCTGGTTTGATTATGTCTGAAGCCGTGGTGTCTCTCCTGGGATTTTCACCAACAACAGTGCATTGACTTATTACTCATAATGGTCCGAAAACAAACATCCAGGCTGCAGCAGCTCTGCAGGAGAGAATTCCCTGTCGATGACCAGGGGTTAGAGGTGAACGGGAAGACTTGTTTGAGTTGATGCAAAAAAAGCCTCAGCCACTGGTTTCTAACGCCAGTGAACAGCTTGGAATGCACAGCACATTGGACCTGGAGGTTGGAGCTCTCTCCTGTATGTGAGGTAGAAGTCGAGGTCTGATGTGTCTGGATGTACTCGCAGCCTGCAGATGGACCGGCGTCGACGGCAGGAATCCTTAAATCCGACCTCACTTGTATCAACAAACCGTGGTTGTTATGGCGGTCTCATGTGTCTCTGGCAGAAGATGAGTCCATCTGTGCAGTTGTCCTCACCTGATCCGCTCTAACGACTGCCGTTCAGCATTTTAATGTCACGGTGTCGAGAAGAAAGTCGTCACGCGCTGGATTCATGACCCTAAAAATGAGTCGCGTGCCCTTCACTGGCCTCTTTACTCACCGAGTCTGGGTGTGATATTGATGTGAAGAGAGTGAAGACTCTGAGTTTGAGTCATAGACACTTCATAAAGTAGTAGTCACTTTGGAGATTCAGGAAAAGTCGATGTAAAAACAATAGACCTTTCCCTCAGTTTTAGTACAATTGAATATTATCTGGGATAACTGTGAGTTAATGTGCACTTTAATAAAACATTATGTCTCCAAATGAATACAAACCTCTAAATTAGTTCCTATTTAACAAATAACGTAAGTCTGGTGGCTTATAAAAAGCGGAAAGAAATCTAATTTTGCTTCACAGATACAGACTCACGTACATTTTACCAAAGTGTGCCGATTATTTTTAGAAATAGTTTTTAAGTTTTATTCATTTCAGACAAAGTAAAACAGATTTTTTTTGCATCAGAGGACAGTTCAAAATTGACAAAATTGTAACAATTTATACCATTAATACCTCTAATTATGCTCTAGAGGGCGCTAATTTGTGCCTCCTGTTGTATTTTTGTCTATATACTACACTAAGCAGTTGGTTTTTATGTTCAGTCTGTGGCTCGAGTGATTAGCAGAGGACTCTGTGGACAAGTTGATGGACAGTAGAGTCATAATGAAGCAGAATCTTACATTTATATATTTATATGTGTGTGTATAAATGTATATATAAAGTACGTGGTTGGCGTAAGTCCAACTTTGTTTTCTCCATCTTCCTTTCTCAGCGAGCGTGCCGTTGCTCGTGTGAGTCTGTGATAATGTTGTTGGCACATATTTGCCTCCTCTTCCCGTGGACTCTGTCCCCGGTGTCAGTTTATTGAGGCAGATTTCTGAACGGAGAAAGGCGACACATTGAGATGACAGAAAGATAACAGGTAAAACGCCGCCTCTAGTTTTCTGCGATGCAGACCTGTCAAGCAGGCGGCCGCCTCACTCTCCACGGGCTGCCATTTTTCCCTTCAGCCAATCAGACTGAATTATGGGAAGGGCGCCCTCGATTGTGGTGTCTATGTCTGAGAGGTAATTCCGCCTGACAGCTGCTTGCTTTCAGACAACAGCCAGTCTTTATGGAAATCATCCCTCCCTATTCTCCGTGCATTCAGCTACGGCTGATAACAGTCTGCATGGAGAGAAGAGAGAAAAGTCCTTTCTATTTTTTTTCCTCCTCGTTATATATTTTTTTGGGGGGGAGTAATGACGGCTTAGAATTAGCAAACAACTCCTGCGCTGCTATAGATTCTGACAGAGTGCGAACAGCTTAGAGATGATACTGTGTTGTAGCCTCCAGCTAATGCTAATGTTAGCATCGGGTTCTAATTTTTTTTTTGTTTTTGTAAGTTTTCCTCGTGTGTGATTTACTTCAAGTCGTTGGCTCACAAACTCCTCTGAGCTTCTGTCCACCCTGTTTCTCATGTTTATGTGGCCCACGTGGGCTGCAGTCTCAGGGAAGGTCAGAGTTTGTCCTTCACTTCACATTACGGTGGAGGAATTATCTTAAAAGCATCATTAAAGTGACTCCATGAAGTGAATCCCAAATCTGTAACGGTCACAGGATCCAGGAGCTCCTCATGTTGGGAGACCAGTCCTGGCTTTTTGTTTTATTTTATTTTTTATCTTTACCTCGGTCTCCTCCCGAGTTGCTCCGTCTTTCTTTCTCCCGTCTACTCCTCCCTCACTCCTGGGGGAGATTTGCCGTCAATATCACATTTATATTCATGCGTGAAGCACAGATCCCCTCTGGGTGGTCCTCAGTCAGCAGTCTTCCTTCTAATCCTTTTTAAGGTGACTCCTCTGACATCTTAGCTGCGCTGTCACCCCCGGACCCCACGGTGGAGCTCCACACAGGGTGACCTCGGAGAGAACTAATCAAAGGGATGACTGACGACGCTGTTACAGTCGGATGCTGACAGCAGCTCCGCTCGCCTCTCCCCGAGCTGTGTGGGTTAAATCTGAGGAGCGTGGCCACATTGTGTGGTGAATCCAGCGGGGTAATTGGGTAGACTGTCGGAGGAACAGGTGCTCCATTAACTGCATCACTCACTCTGTCCCCCGGTTCGTCTGTTTCTCTGTTTCCCAGGAATTATGAGATGTCCTGAGACAATGTCATATTCAGCACTTTTCCCCCTCCTGGAAAACTGCTCATTTGCTTCACATAACTTTTTTTTTTCTTTGCCCTATATGCTTTACATTTGAATGTATTTTTTTTCCAACGCCTCAGGATCATATCAGTCAGCATGTTATATATTTAGACCAGTTAGCAGAGCCAGAGTCCGCCGTGTTTCCATGTAGATTTGGACCTACGGGCGAAATGGAAAATCATTAGAAGTTGTCAAGTTCTTACTCAGCAGCTGCCGCTGCAGTACATCTCTGCCGCCCATTACACTGTCAAGACGTGACGATGTCATTGGATGATGTTCGGCCGATCACATCAGTCAAACTTGGCAACTGCGTGAAGTTTCACTGAAAAGTCTGTGGAATCCTGAAACAGTCACGGCATTTCAGCAGAACTAGAGCTGGACGGTAGCTGTGGATTAATCATGATTAATCATGCTTTAACACATACTTATTTGTGCCTAATCCAAATGATGGAATTATTAATATGGAAAAAAATGTCAAAAATATATAAATATGCCAACGTGTGACTCGAATGTTTTGCTTCGGAGCGTTGGAGGATTTTAGTCGTTACTGTGAATTTTGACTTCAAATCCTTTGGTGAAATTGTTGTCCTCAACAATATGAATCCGTCTACAGTCTCAGTAATTGACTTGGTTATTGTTGTATTGTTCAACCTGTCGCCCGTTGGACACAAGCCGGGAGTCTGAAGCTCCCCCAAAGCATGCTGGGTATTGAGATGGTATTTAAAGCTTGATGTGCTTTGGTGAAAAGACTGTGTATTAGAGTATTATCTAGTACTACGTTGAAAATGAAGACCATGATGGAGTTGAGTTCATCGTGACAGACGTCTGTGGTTGGAACTGTTTGTGTTCTGGACCGTTGGTTCTGCCGGACCAGGACGCTGAACTGGCGTTATATTAAATTGGACATTCGTAAAGGAAAAAGTTTGACAAACAAACAAAGATTTGATCGTTTTTATTTATTTTCATTAGCTGCTGTGTGCTTTAGCATCTCCCCCTCCTCCTCCTCCTTCTTCGTCTCCTGCTCTTGTGATAGTTTTGAAGGGCAAAGCCGGTGAGAGTGAGACGGACCATCTGACGAGTGTTGGCTCCCGAGCACCTCTGTTGGCTTCGACTGTCTCTGCCGTCTAATTACGCTTCAATCATCTGCGGGAGCACGGCGTGCGGTAAATTATTTCACCGAGCAGTGTGGAGACGTGCCGAGCTGCGAGCGTGAGAGAGTGCAACAGCGAGAGAGGGAAGGTGGGAGGGAGGGAGAGAGAGGGGGAGACTCACAAATATGAAGCCTGGTACAAATCAGTGAGAGTGGAAGTGAGAGAGATATGAAGTAGAAAGCTGAAATGAAGAGAGTGTGTAGAAATGAAGACAAAAGAGGGAGAGACATGGGGGGAGAGAGAGGGGGAGGAGAGAGAGAGAGAGAGGGAGGGAGGAAGACCTGTGAGCTGTAATGTCTTCTTCAACAGCCTGTGCAGCAGGAGACAGGCCTGCACTAATGACCAAAGTTACAAACTTATCACTTAGACAGAGTGAGGGGAGTGAGAGGGAGATAGATGGAGACACAGGGAGGGGAGCGAGGGAGGAGGGGGGAGGGAGGGGAGGGGCTGGGGGTATTAGACGGCATCAGCATAAGTGATGCTGTGGTAACTCTTAAAACAGTTCCACTCTGGCTCTTGTTACTGTGTTATTATTGGTCCTAATTAAAATCAGAGTCCGTCTAATTACAGTATCATTTCTAGTGGTTTTATTTCACAAAGGTGTGAAAAATGTCTGCTCTTAATTTATTTTTTTATTTTGCAAATTGCTTAAAAATGGACTGAAACTGCAGAAGCTCGGCGTCGGGGTTATATCACAGTCCAGGCGTTCCTGCTTTGATGTAAACACAAACACATTTTTTTTTTTTTTTCCCCCGTCTGTGTAATGGCCACAGTGCGCTGTTATTAGAATCTCTTTGATGTGGCAGCTCGGCCAACCTGCTCGCTGTCTCTGTGAATTGATCTGGCTCAATTAGCAGGGCCCGCAGAGACGGCGTTCAAAGGACGGAGGCTACCGCGCTCGGGCGCTGGCACACACCGACCAGGTGGAACGCTTTGCATTCATTTACTCAGCTGGCCCTGAGAAGACAACCTGTGAATAGATGTGAATATTGGAAAATCAATGGTGCAGCTTCAGTGTTAAAAGGGGGCTTCGGGCTGCGCTGCTGCTCCGGCAACATCATTTACAACATCCATTTACTGCTAATCTGCCTCTGATGTTGACCAAAATGTTTGAAAGCAGCAGAGAAGAGAACTTTGTTATTTATTTATTTATAATTTTTTTTGGGGCCTCGACTTCTGCCGCCTCTCGGCCTTAACTGAATCCTGCGGCTCGGTCCTCGGTCCTGGGTCTTTGATGGTCTCCATTTGGTTCCTGGTGGAACCTGGAGCTCAGTTAGCAGAGAAAACACCTTCAGGAAACTGGAGTTTCACAAAGCGAATGAGACCAAAGCAATCGAGCACAGTTAGCAGAGAAAACACCTTCAGGAAAGTCTACCAGTGAAAACTGGGGGTCAGATTTTTTCTTAAAATAAAATATCCGTCAGCTCCTGCTGTTGAACTTGTGCGTGTCGTTACAGAGCTAACGGAGCTTCACGGAGCATTTATTTAATTAGTAGTGTAATTAAAACCAAGCTTTGGGCACACACACACACACGTACATGTTCTGGGTTTGTTTAGTTGAGTCGAAAACACACAGCACAGTAAAAGTGTAAAGAATAAAGGTATATAAACCGAGGATAAAAGTGCAGTAACTGACTTTAATGTTAGCTAAATAAAAACTAAAAGTTAGCCTAAAAACATGAGCGAAAAGACTTGTTTAATAAAAGGAGACATTTAAAATGTCAGGCTTTTGTTTAATGATAAATATTTATGACAAATAAATTCAGCTGCTTTGTTGTAGTTTGATTTTCTGATAAATGAAGTTTTTTTTTTTACTAACCAGTGTTCTTTCGTTTAGATTTCCTAACTAAACTAATGACTTTCACACAAATTATTCTCAATCAATCAAAGACAAAATGTCACAAATTGTTGACAATCATCTGTTTTGCAAAATAAAAAGGACATCCTCGAATGTTAGAACATCGATTTTTCCGTCCTGACCGAAAAACGTTCACGTTTAATTTTCTTATTAAATTTAAATCGCTCTTAAACAGACTGTCAGTCAGAAGGACTGCAGATTTATATTAAAGTCATTTTCAGATCGATACGTCGTTGCTCCCATCTTTACTCCCCCTCCTCCCCCCTCGCCTTTCGCCTCTCCTTCTGCCCACATACGTACGTCTGATCCTTTCCAATTTGTCTGGATCAGTCTCAGCCGTTTAATCAGGAATGAGGTTCCTCGCTGACAGAAAATCCCATTCCTCCACATCCATGTCTGTCTGTTTCACTGAATTCTCCCAGCAGCCCCGGCTGTGCTGTGTTGTCACTGCGTGTATTGGAAGAGTTTAAGTTAATGCTGTGCTCAGAGAAGCTGTCACACCAGGTGTGTGAAGAGCCTGGACCTGGAACACTGTATTTGACGGAGTGGTAGTTGTCAACGATACTTACGCCTGTTCTCACTGTGATTTGGACCTGAGAGATTTTCTCTTTTTTTTTTCCCCCTCTAATGTTGAGCCTTTGAATTATAAAAAAAACCAACATTTTCCTCCTCAGTGCTTTTTTAAAACAGCAGCTTGTGAGAGGAGGTGTACAGCACTGAAGCCTCACGTCTGCCCGCACTCTGTGAGCAAAAAAAAAAACAGAGGTTAGCTTTTCTAGACGTTTGTGTCTCCTTTCTGACCTAATGGTTGCTGACTGTACTGTAAAATGACCTTTAACCTATATTCTGATGACACCACCCCTCCCCTTGCCCTCAACAATAACCTGTCATTGATTAACACTTAGCTAAACTCAAACATCTGTTAACAATAGTTAATTACCTTGCAAGTACAAAGTTTGAAATGTAACGCTGCATGAAAGATAGTGTGGTTGTATTTTTGTTTCCTAGGACTTTGTAGGCACCATTGGCGTAGTCTGACTTCTGAAATGTTGGATATATATGTGTTGACTTTAGATCTCATATAACGGTGTAGCGTTAGCTTCTCCGGTGCAGTCAGATGAGTGTGTTGTAGCGCTAACAGCGTAGCCGCCCTGCAGACATGGCCGCTCTGCTGCAGTTCACGCCGCATCACAACACAACGCGCTCCCGCACAGAGGAGGTTCACGCAGCATTTGAATGAACGGACGGACGGACGACTCCTGCCGATGATCAATGCGGTTTGTAGTGAGCGCTGCAGATAGTTGCCCTTTGATGCACTCAGCTGCCCTGCTCTCACATCAAATGATGGCTATCAGGGGTTTCATCCTCACACGTCAGCCAGCACTCTCCTCATTATGACTGCTCCGTCTTCTCCTCCATCCACAGCCTTCCTTCTCCTCTCCGTCTCTCTCTCTCTCCCACGACCTTCCATCCTGTTTAATGAATACTACACACATGCCGTGTTAAATTACACTGACTGTTTCCATTTCCAGCGTCTTCAATCTTATGTAAGGGGTCTGTATGTGGAGCGAGCACGGGTCCGGGCAGAGCCGAGACGGGCAGATCAGGGCCGGAGCGGTGTCTCTGTGAGGGTTGATGAACCAGCTCTTTGACACCGACCCTCAGCCTCAGTCTGTTTAATGAGGACGAGGGAGAGCAGAGTAACCGGTCCCTTTTTTATCTCTCTCACTGCCCACCATACATCTTTGTGTGTGACTGTGAGGACATGTCTGGGGAGGAGACAGATAAGGTGAGGGAGGGGAGGATTAGACACCATCACAGTCTCCCTTTTTATGATCAGTGTCTGTCAGGAGGAGTTAAACTCAACACTGACTTCAAAAAGGAGAAAGTTTAGGATTGTCACTGTGGTTAATGTGTGTCTGTAGGGACAGACTCCACATCCCACGGTTGTCATGACATCACAGACTAACTCTGACCTGGAACAGAATACAAATAAAAAGGATTTGTCTCCAAAAGAGCACCAAAAAAAAAAAAAAAAAAAATTAAATTCTCTATAACGT
>NC_024324.1:8700367-8708471 GCF_000523025.1 Cynoglossus semilaevis | reverse complement strand
GGTGAGGAGTGGACATCAATCTGTCCACAGAGAGACCGATGGACGGCTCAGGCATCTGTGTCCAGGACGCACAGATCCAAAAAGGCAAAAACAACACCTGTCCAGCTGTTGCGGTTGATTAAAAACGTTGTGGTGACCTTTGCTGATCAGCTGAGTGTGTCACTGGGGGGAGACTAGAACAGCCAGGTCAGCGGAGTTTATCTGGGCTTAGAGAGCCCTGGTGCTAAAGCCCCGTGGACATGGACATGGACGTACTGTACGTCTCCGTCCACAGCAGTGTCGATCTGCAGTGTAATGAGGTTGGGCTGATGGTGGAGCAGAGCTGAATAGGAATGAGATGAGTTCAGAGCGGGGGTAACGTGTCGTTCACTTCATCTGCAGCCTTTGTCTCCAGGCTCCGGGTGAAGTCAGGAACGGTCAGCAGTTCAGGTGGACGTACGGCACACGTGGGTCCTCAGCCTCCTCCTCCTCCTCCTCAGAGGTGCGTTCACATCGTTGTCTCCTCCTCCTCCAAAGTGTTTACATCAAAAATAAATCATCAGCACATTCCTGCCAGCCCAGGGCAGCAGTGTCTTTCTGATGAGCAGCATGATCCACCATGACAGAATAGCAATCAGTAAATGCACAGTTGTGTTATATCATCGACAGATAGGTGGAGCTAAAGTCACAGCTACACTTACATCTTACATGAGTATTGGTTCCTTTAAAGGAGTCCAGGTCAGAAGAGTGTGGCTAATTATTCCTGTTAGCATTGGTCTGTTTGGTTCGACATGTTAGCTGTTAGCAAGATATCAACGTAACAATGTGAGAAAGCTAGCAGTGATGCAGCTTGATGTTTTTTTAGTCGTATTTGATGATTCAATTGTTTTGAATTTAGAAAAAATTTATTCAATTCTGACCCACGATATTTCTTCAAATCACCGTTAGTTAACGGCTAACTACTATTTACTAAATGCTTCTTGATAATGAATTATTAATAATTAGCAGTTATTAAGAATTTTCCCAAATCTTAACTAATTATTAAGAATTTTGTGTCACAATTTAATTATTTTAAAATGTATGTTAACACTATATTAGTATATATATTAATATTTTTTTAATTCTTAATTCAATGACAGTAAGTTGTCAATTCTAAAGCCATAGAATAAGATTTTTATAGCTTTTTGTAACTCAACTTTAATGAAAAAACGTAGTTTCCTGTGACATGGTGCGAAGTCAGTTTCATATTGATAATTAAAACATTAGTCATTCACGTTTACTGCCCTTAAACAAACTTTTCCTTCAGAATAATTTTCGCATTTATTCCCCTTTTCTCTCCATGAAGGAGTGAGTGCATCCTCCCCGTCTGTCAATATTTTGTCTGCGTGCCGTCTTAGGTCTGTGGTGCAGCAGCACGCTGCCTTGTGTTCAGCTCTGTTCTCTGGGCTCGTCTTTCATATGCCTCTCACTGTTTTCCTTCCTGCGCTCCACCCTTGAAGCCCGTTGTTCTGTCTCCTTCCTTTACTGGATTTTTTTTATTCTCCTGCCAAGTCTTGGATTGTTGTGGTCTGTGAAATGATGGCGTTGTTTTTGAGCTTTATCTCTGTGTTCTTGGTTCCGCCTGTGCGTCGTGTGAGGGTTATCTCACCGCCGTCTTTGGTTTTATCTCCGCCTTATCTCTGCACCGTTGTCCCCGTGTTATCGTGTGCCACCATCAAGGTGGCGACCTCCTTCTCTTAAAAATGCTCCTTGGATCTTGTAGCCCAGCCCCCTCCACCCCCTCTCCCTCCCTCCACACACACACACACACAGTGTGTGTTGATTAATGCCATTTTGAATATTTAGTTTTTCATCTCGCTGCGTGTCAAAATATTTGATTTCCTCCGTTTTTTTTTTGTTTTTTTGTTTTTTTCTTCATCAAGCTTTCTCTCAGATGTGCAAATTTCCATGTGCATCAAACACATTTAGCTCACAGGGAAACTCTTTGTTTGTGCCAGCGACCGCGATTTGTCTGCAGCCGTCATTCGTGTTTGCCTGTGTTTACACGGTTGCGAGTCTGTGTTGTTAAATTTGATTCTCGGAGTGGTGTGATTCGTAGCAGATGGCTGCCTACTTCCAGAGGAGTGTGACAGATGAAGAAAGTTCATACTGAGCGTGGTAAACAAGATGGAGACGCAGAGGAGGGGGAAGAAAAAGAAAATCTGAGGGAATTGATCAGAATCTATTTTTGCGTTTCCTCACTGTGTGGGTTGTAACCAGAGAAGTTGGTCAGACGAAATGGATTGACCAATCAGAATGCAGGCTGCTGAATTAGGCGTTACAATTCTATAGACACTCCATGCAATAGTTTGAATTTAATTTTTTACAAATTTGACTTCTTCCTTCCTTACTGCCTTGTGAACTCCACTCTTCAGTCAGTTGTCCGTGTCCTCTGAGGAAAGGTCGTCCATTTTTACCTTTACTTTCGTGGAAATATATTCTAAGTACACGTCATCCTTCCCAGTCTGTACACGTCCTCCACTACTGTATTTCCATTCACCGTTTGAGGATTTCAGTCTCGGGCCGAGGCCAATACTCTCTGTCTTCCTTTCTTTTTTGTTAGATTTTTTTTAAAGAGGATTTGGACATTTCCATCTCACATAGTGCCGCTGTTCAAGGTCGGCGACTGTTTGAGTGTATTAAATCATTCAACATACACACATAGTTTCTGTAGCTGTGGGCAAGTGCAGGCGAGCAGTTACAACACTCACCTCCGGGGGCAGACTGTTTAAACAGATAAAATGCTGAAAATGTCATTACACATGCAATGCAACATAAACCACCAACAAACCTCTCATGTCGGCCGCCCCCCCCCACTCCATATGAATCTGCTGATAGCTCATTTCTCCTCCTTCAGCTCCTCATGTGTCTTTTTTTGTCAGCTATTTTTTTTTTCTGTCCGTTAGCTCTTCCACACTCCTCCTTATCCCCAGGAGAACAAGTCGGGGTCTTGTAAAGCCAAATGTTTTTATAGCGATATTTGGTTTCCACGCTGCTGCAAACCGCTCGACCACAGCAGCACCGAGTCGGCGCACACGGGTTTATTAAAATGGCTGGTACACCTCATAACTGTCAGAAAAAGGAAGAGGCAGCCTTGACAAGCTAGCTGCTGGGGAAACGCTGCCGTCTTGAATAATGATCAATCGCCCCCCCTCAGCGCCGCCCGCCAGCGGCGTGATGCGCCTACACAGAAACTCACCTACAGTATATGTGATGCTTTTGTTCACCACATCTCACCGTCTGGACGCGGTCACCTCAGTTTGAACCACCTTCCCAAACTCAGGAGAAAAGACAGAATATTGTGGGTTAAGTTTTCCATAGGGGACGAGAGGGTCTTCCTATAGAAGCTGTGTT
Organism: Cynoglossus semilaevis; assembly: GCF_000523025.1. Taxonomy (NCBI): domain Eukaryota; kingdom Metazoa; phylum Chordata; class Actinopteri; order Pleuronectiformes; family Cynoglossidae; genus Cynoglossus; species Cynoglossus semilaevis. The sequence goes on along the minus strand of NC_024324.1, from coordinate 8,705,099 downwards.
GATGGTTCGTCTCCTTTTGTCCTCCGTCACTGAGGAATGCTAATGCAAAGCTTTTGGGGGGGGAAGAATTTCACAGTAATCTCTCAGCGAAAGTCACTTCACCTGGGGAAAATAAAGTTTCCCCAGCATTTTTTTCTTTTCTCAAAGGAAATAGTGAACTGCAGTATGAAAATGTAATTCTATTGTCACAGGTAAAAAGGTCGGTACTTTCATATTTCTGCTGTTGGATTTTAGACAGTTATTACCCGTCTGGCTGTGTTCATAATCAAACGCTCTGTGTGTTAATGTCTTTTTTTTTTTTTTTTTTGTTTTTCGGCTCAGAAAAAATGAAAATACTTTTCAACTCTGCTCTGATTTCCACCCAGCTGACTGTGTCAGTGAACCACCCACTGATGCTATTACATGAATTCACAGGTCACTGTTTGACTCAGTTCAGCAGAAAATGTGAATTACTTTCATGTTGTTGTTGTTTTGTTTGTTTTTTTTACACCTTCCAAATAGAACTCACAGCAGCGTTCAAACACAGTTTATATTTGAATTGTAAATTATTTAAACACGTTAAAACACAGTCTGGCAGACATTTAGAACTCAGGTGGAGATTATAGTAACTGATTATGGCAGTGACGCCTTCACTGTCCTATGGAAATGAGTTTCCCGTCACATCTTCACCTCGAAGTGAAAACTACCACAGCTACGTGGCTACTCTACATACTTATATACATATATATACTTATATAAGAACATATATATAATATATTACATATTATATATATGAGGTGTCGTACTTTAATAAAGGTTTCATATTTATATATTTATTTTGAACAACCTCCATTTCTGATATGTAATCTATGAAATCATGGCTGAATTGTACAGAATTGTTATAATATTAATTCTGTCAGTTGTTGTTTGTGGCGGTGACTGTGGACCAGGTGTCTTTTTTGCGTACCGATGATATATTACAGTACTGTAGTACTGCTGCTCAGTACAACAATCCATACTGGATCATTCCTGTGTAGTTTGAGTGTATTTCACAGGTGCAGAGCAGCCGCTGATCTAAAAACCCTGTCATGTTGTCGATGTCTGTCATCAGGACTTAATGTGTGCTCTATTGTTTTCAGATATCGTGGCTTCACATTTTAAAGAGAAAATCCATTTTATCTGCTGCCTTTTTCTTTTTTATTGTTTTTTCTTTTTTTACCTTCCTATCAGTAATCACCTCTGTGTCGTCCGTCAATACCGCTGCAGCCTTTACACCGGGTTTATTAATATTTCACACCAGATAATAAGTATTCATCCTCAGTGCCTGGCTCTCACGGGGGAGAGAGGAGGGAGGGGGGGGGGGGGGGGTGGAGGCTTATCTTTCATGCTTTAAATGGTTGCATCAAAAACTTACGGTGTGATGATTTGTTTTTCCCTTGATAAGTCAGTTCTGTGATCCCCGTGGAAACAGTCACACCCTGCCTCTAAAGATGACAGCCGGATTTGTTTTCCCCTGGAGCGAGAGGGGGGGACTAGGGGGAGAAAGAGAGAGAGAGACACACACAGAGAGAGAGAGAAATAAATATATATATATAAGAAGGGAAAGAAGAAAGGGAGAGAAGGAGGGAAGATGGGATGCAGGATCTGAGGATGCAGAGGAAGTCGAGATGTGACTATAATCAAATTATTGGCCAATCAAGTCATAACGTGAGTAATTCAAGGCTTACATCGACGGCCGTAATCTGATTGGCCGTGCATTAGGGGCTCAAAGGAGGGCTCTTAGTGAGCACGCACAGTGGGAGGTCCTCGTGGAAAAGGTGCTTTGATGGTGTGTGTGTGTGTGTGTCTGAATCTGTATGTGTGTGTGTGTGTAGTGGCAGAGAGAAAGTTAGTCAAACTAAAGGGCTTGTTAGAATGATGGCTGCCTCTCTACCTTTTCGGTGGCAGGAGGTTCACATCCCCTCACCGTCACCATCTGCTCCTGAGCCCCTGTCCTGTGGCAACATCTCTCATTTGTCCAATTACAGAGGAGGATTATGATGTGTTTGTTTCCTGGCCAGAGGCTCCCGGGCCACGTTTGACTCTTTCTTTTTTTTTTTCTTTTTTTTTGACTGGAGCAGACTTATCCATCCACTAATGAGTCCTGCCAGGGTAGTCTAGTTAAAGTCCTGTTGTCTTCTTCATCCTCTGGTAGGGTTTCCAGCTCACATGACGACGCTGCGCGTGTTAGAAACAACGATGCGTTGGTTTGATCCCACATCTGTGTGGTGGTGTCGGAGCGGTGAAGTGAACAAGTGTAGACTGGCTCTTCACTGGAGCTTAGGAAACCAGGGAAGTCAAAGGTCACAGCGTGATGATGTGGTCATTCGTGAAATGAAAGAATTTCCAACTAGATTTATTTTTGTGCGGTAGCTCCAAAAAAATAGCTACAAAAGCTAACCAAGAAGCAGCTAAATGTTTGCTAAAATTAGATGATAATAGTCAATTTGAGTAAACCTTGTTCTTTTTTGAGAATAAAGTTAAATATTAGAAAACATGTACTGTATATAAACCTGTACACGGGCCATGATTGGCCCCTGGGGGCCACACCTGGGACACGTCTCGGTCTTTTCTGATTTTGATGCTGCGGCTGTTGAACGTTCCTCATAATCGTTTCCGTTGAAAACTTGGATCAGAAAAATATCAACAAACTCACTCCAGGAGCAGAAGATGCAGAAACTCATGTAGAACCCACAGGAACCCCGTCAGTGTCCAAGGATCTGCGTCGACAAAAGAGACGCCAGAAGAACAGCTTGTCTCTGAGAAGTGAAAGAGAGGGATGATGGGAGCGCTGTGGGGAGAGGGAAGGTAATCAGTTTTTGGACAGAGTCTGCCTCTCCTGCTCCTGCCAAGTGTGACTTTTTGTTGTTATTTATTTTTTTCTGGTCCAGCATCGGTCTGGCCATTCACCACCGACCCCCCCGCCGCCCGTCCACACTTAACTTAATAATGGGGGAGGATGGGGGAGGAGGGTTCAGGTCACACCGTGACAAAAACAGCAGCCCAACAGAGATGAGGTTTTCAGGACTTGGTCTGGTTTTTTGTGTGACCGTGTTGGGTTTTCAGCCATATGTTTATTTGTGTGTGACAGTCAGAAGTCCGTGAAAAAGCCTCATTGTTGTGATAGCACGGCGAGTTACCACAAGTGAGCAATCACCCCCCCCCCTCCCCGCTACTCCCCCTGGAGGCTTTCTTGGAAAACTGCCTCCTCACAATACTCTGCCGTCTTTTCCCTGTTCTCCTGCACACCGTCGTTCCCACAAACCAATCTGACTCCATCACATGTGATTGACGTCGGCCATTGTACCAACGCAGTCAGAGGTAAACAAGTGTAGCCAGCTCATGTACGGCGGCTCGGCTTTGACACCCGCCACATGTCGTCGACCGGGGACGAACAAACAGCCGCAGCGTCCTTCCTCCTCCAATAAAGGGTCGTCAGCCGGAGAGGAAGTGACAGGTTCAACAGTGTTTCCAGTTAACACCACCACCTATGAATAACCTCATCACGCACCAACATATGGCTCCTGGAGAACCTGTGAATTAGGCTGTCAATCAAAGCAGCAGCTAATAAAAGCTAAGGTTTTGTTAATTATTTATCTATTTAATGTCAACTCAAGACACACTCTGGCTGCACGGCCCCAAACTGAGTGTGAGTGTGTAATGACATTGGTTATAATTAAAATATATGAATACACAGTTCAGTTCTCCGACGCTAATCTTAATGGATGTAACAGTAACGACGGGGGATCTGGGAGAAAAAAAAAAACCCAGCAGAGTTGACTGAGAAGGCAGACGTCTGTCGCTCAGATCACATCTAATATTTATGGAGAGAAATAGAGTTTCCTCCAGCAGTCTATGCCTGCAGTGGCTTTACTAAACTGAAGTTATGTTTTTAAATGTCTTTTGACTTGGGACTTTTGCCTGAGAACCAGTAAAACATGTTGGTCTGATGATCCAGGAAGCAGTCGCTCCCAGATGTGACATCACTTAGGTCCAAGTCAGAAACCAGATTAGCAACAAAAGCAACAAACATGGCTGTGTGGCTGTATACAAGTGTCCACCGACAGACTTTTAATCACTGCGCTACCAAGCAAAAGCAAAGTACATGCTGTGTGGCTGTATACAAGTGTCCGCCGACAGACTTTTAATCACTGCGCTACCTTTTGGGACGCAGGGCAGCAGCATTGGCAGCATTAGCAGTAGCAGCAGCAGCAGCAGCAGTAGCAGCAGCAGCATGGGGAATAGTCTGCAGTGTTTGTCTGTTCAGACTTTGAGGCTGAGGCCGGAGGACAGAGGAAGGAAGAGATGAGATTCACCAGGGAGGGTGTCCCTTATATTTTATCTCCTTTTCTTCTTCTTTGGTTTCCATGAAAAGGATGTTTTATACAGAAGGCTCTAATTTCTCTCACAGATGAAGCAGCGTCTCCTGTCAGTCTGGACTTTGACTTTGACTTTGGTTTTTCTCGTCAGTAAAATAAGAGCAATAATAATAAAATAAAAAAAAGTTAAACCCTAGTGTATATAAATTCTGTCAGAAATGACCAGATTGGTTATTAAATATTCTCTATTAGTAAAAGGTTAGCAGTAAACTGTAAGTAATTGACCAAAAAAACTAAACCTCTAAAATGTTAAATGCTAAAAGTTACTGAACGGTCCTGAAGTGATCAAAATCAAACTAGAACTCTGATCAAATATAAAACCTCCTCCTATCACA
>NC_024324.1:8697618-8700359 GCF_000523025.1 Cynoglossus semilaevis | reverse complement strand
CTGAAACATTTCTAACCCTGCAGTGTTCTTTTTCCTCCCCCTCGCTGCCTCCCCCCCCTCTCAGTTCTTTTAAATTGAACACCTTCTCTCTCTCTCTCTCTCCCTCCCTCGCTCTCTCACGCCCATACTTCCTCGCTCTGCAGTAATGGATGCAAATGGAGGCGTGTGCCGTGGAGAGAGCTGACATTTATGCCTCTGATTAGAACACACAGCCCCAACACTTTGTAATTGATTGCAGTCGTGGACGGCTCACACACACACACACACACACATATACACACACACACACTCACCCAGGGCTGATCTGAAAGGCTGGGGCTCTGGCCTGCACAGCATTAGTCTGTGTTTGCATGTGCAAATCTCCTTTAACACACACACACACACACGCGAGGCCACTTCAACATCAGGAGAGCGGTTGACACTCCTGCTTGTTAGACACACGTGCAGAGCAGACTGCAGACGCGTTCATGCGGTCGTTGAACGTTGACATACGTGGCTCTGTCTGCTCCGCCGCATCCATTTGAATAAGAAGATTCCGGTTCTTTTCCTGCCTCGGCTCTGAGTCTAAGTCCCTGAGAAACAAACAGGACAGAGATGTTGATCTGTGGTTTTTCATTTTTATTATTATTTTTATTATTATATTAAAACAGTATAAAACATCTCTGTAAATGTTGGTCTCTGACCCGCCAGGTCAAAGGTCGTAGAACTTTTCCTTTGTTTTCAGGGTCCACCGTTCTATATGACATTTAAAGGAACCTGGATGTGGTGACGTGGTTTGATTAAAGGGACATTTTCAGTGTTTTTCACAGCAATGCTGTTTGAAAAATAATCACTGTTCTGAGATAACCTTTAGCTATCCTTTTGGCTAACTATTAGCTATGTGTAGCCCAACTTGGGCTTTTTTGACTTTTCGATTTATCCTTTGACTAATTTTTGTAAAGTGTAATGATCACTCCTTTCTTTGGTCAATATTCACCTGTTTTGGTCTGATTTTTATATGGACTGGACTTTTAAGCATTTAGAGTAAAAAGAAAAAAGAAAAAGAAAAGCTGACTGTAGTACAGTACGTGTTCAAAAGAAAGAAGAAAGCTGACTGTAGTACAGTACGTGTTTGATGTAAGAAAACAACCTCCTCGTTCTTTTTTTAAATACAATCCATGGACAGAACTATTGAGAAGTGCTGCAGTTCTTAGTGTCGGTACCAGAGCAGCTGCTCGTCATTAAATTCACATTATAGAATCAAGAATCCTTTGAAAAAGTTCTAACATCTCAGTGTGACCACAACTCAGAGAAGTGCAGAGTAATGGGATTAGAGTGTGTTGTATTTGTTATTATCGTACATTAATGAGAGTGTGTGTGTGGGTGTGTATGAGCTCATTGGTCTGTGGGTGTGTGTTGGCCTCACCTGTTTACTCACGCGTATCTGCTCAGGCTTTGTTGCTGGGCGCGTGTGTGTGTGTGTACGCTTGTAATTAGCATTGCTCTCGCAGGACGGTGTGTGTGTGTGTGGACGTCTACTCTTGCACATTGGAGGGACCAACACTCAGCTACAGCCTTGTTCTGCTGACTACCATGACACACACACTCTCTCTCTCTCTCCCTCCCTCTCCCTCTCTCTCTCAGATACCTTGGCCTGTCAGCTCAAGTACAGCAGCAACACACTTTAAATGATAAATATTTAGAACCCAAACAGCGACAGACGACGACTGACGGACCCTACAAGGACACGACTGAACACAACGACAGCAACAAACAACAACAAAGTTATTGATATTGAAAAAAACACACATTTGAAGTCAGCAGTGACTGCTGGTAGAAGTTGAATAAATGAATGAATGAATGAATGAGTGAGTGAATGATGTAAGTGATGACCTTCAAAGACCTGGACTTTGTACTTTAAATATAATGTGCGGGGAGGGGGCTCGAGGGGGGGGCGGCACGATCACCTCCACTCAGTTCAAAGACACTCTCAGACGTGCACACTTCTTGATGCACACTCTCACGTGCGCGCTCACAGGGGTCTGGCGGGGGTGTAAAATTATGCCGCGTTAGCTGGCGTGCAGTGTTTGTGCTAATGAAGCTCCCTGTCCACACAGGCTGAGAAGTTGCTGATGACTCCAGACTACTGCCAGGGAGAGAGAGAGAGAGAGGGAGAGAGAGAGAGAGAGAGAGAGAGAGGGAGAGAGAGTGTGAAGACTGAAGCCTGTGTGTCCTCTCAGTTATTAACTCAGGCTGTTTGGACGACTTTTTTTGTAAAACAACACAAAAAAAAAAAAAACCCCAGAGCAGCAGAAATATGAGCTCCCATTAGACGGCGTCCTATTCATCATTCCCAAACCTTATACATCATTCCTGAATACCAAAGTTGTTCAGCCATTATTTTCCAGAAAGGAATTGTCATTTATTAAAGAGAGCAATTTATTTAATGGAGTGGCCAACAAAAAGGAGACATCAATTCTCCAACTCTGTCACAGCTCCACGTCCACGTCGCGGCTTTGCCTGTGTTTACCTCTGGGTGGCGTCGTGACCTTCAACCCCTCTGGTCAGGATACTGGATAAAATAAAATAAAATAAAATAACAACGGTAATAAAGCAACCAGTAGATGACACATTCACACTGTTGAAGTACTGAAATACACACACACACACACACAGCAGGTGCACACAGAGTTCAGTCTGCTCCACAGGGACACAACAAACAACAAAGACAGGGGTCGTGACCCGGCGGCTCTCACTCTTCG
>NC_024324.1:8687582-8697593 GCF_000523025.1 Cynoglossus semilaevis | reverse complement strand
TTCCCCACCAAGACCAGTATTTAATCCCTGGAGTGACGGGTGCGGAGGGTCTTAATTCTCCTCAGTGAAGCTCCGTTTTAAAAACCCTCCTGGGGGGTAATTAGTTTTTCTCTGTTTTTGTCAGAGTGGGATTGAACCTTTATCCTCCTGTGAAAACATCACGCTGTTTGTTTCACTCTCTCCTCCCGTCGTCCTGACGTACGAGTGCGAGCCTGTGGTTACACATCTGCTCCTCACCTCAGTGAGGCGCTGACGCTGAAGATGGGCCTGACATTACAGCACACACACACACACACACAGAGGGACCTACCCCCCCACACCCCCACCCCGTCTTTAGGTCCCCTCTCCAGCCCAGGGAGCAGTAATTAGTCTGTGCCCCCGGGTCTCTGACAAGCTCCTTTCTGACAAGAGGAAAGGGCAGGGTGACATTTTTGGTCAGCAACATGCTCCACTCATTCTGATTCCTACTTCACAAAATTACCAGAGGGGTTGAGAGTTCAATTCCCCGGGCGCGCTCAGCACAGATAGAGCCTTCAACCTTTTTAGACAACACTTTGTGCCTAGATGACATTCACTTGAAAAAAAAAAAAAAAAAGAATACAACACACGCCCAGTGGCACATGTCCTGTGGGGACACTGGTGCTTTGTCTTCGTGGTTTAGACTTCACTGTCCCCGGAGGACGTTAACGGTTCTTAAGCAGCGTCTTTAAATGCGACAGACACCATTTGGCTTCTTAGAAGCTGATCAGCGTGGCTTCATCAGCACCGGGTGAGTGGAGCTCAATCAGAGACCAGCACAAAAGACAAAGTACCAGGAACCAGTGACGAGTCCGTGGACTTTTAGTCAACGATCCTCTGTTCTTAGACAGAAATGAAAATTAAATAGGAAGTCATGTAGGGCTCATATATAAATACATATATGTAGACTTGTATGGATAAATATATATATGTATGGATACATATGTATGTTTATATAGTATATGTATTTATATATTTATGTCTATATTTTATATATATTTATGTATATGTTTATATATATTTAACTATATATTTATATATATATTTGTACTGTAGTTGATATTGTTTAGCAGTACATAGTTTCTTGTTAAATGCTAACTTAATAGACTCTTATAAAAGGTTAATTGTAACAAAACATAATTTTATGAAATTTAATGGACCTGAAAATACTACACATCATTTTTACTCAACTAACTCATATTGAACTATAATGTTTTTAGTATTATATATTTCCTTTAATAACTTTTATACAACCTTAACTTTTATGGCAACAGCTCCATTGGCTGATTAGACCAGTGTCTCCGACCACGACTGAGTCTCAGCTCCAGCCTCACTGCGGTGTTCGGCGATGGCGGCTGTCAGCTCAGATTTATTCTCCGACCTACTTTGATGGATAGGCCCAGATCATGACTAACTGGCCGTCCGCTGGCTGCCCAATCCCCTGACCTCATCATTGTCAGGCTGGCAGGGTCCTGACTCTCTGTCACACCTACAGCCAATTATAACGCCTGCGTGGCCCGGGGCCCGCTCAGTCTTAGACTGGTACTGGTCTTTGTTGTCTTTGTCGGTTACTCGTCCTTCGTGATTGACAGAAGGTGTCAATGCAGCTGTTCTCCTCCTGCAGAGCTTTCCCAGAATCTCTGCAAAGGTTCAAGGTTTCTGTGTCAGGTGTCGCAACTTTCAACTCATAGCTTTTAGTAAATGAGCCTGCAGTGTTTGGACGACAACAGTGGGTGTTAGTGTGGAGATAAAATATGATTCAACCTCAGGTTCCTTTATGAAACACCTGCAGCTGTACGTGTGACTCAGTGGGAGAAAGAATCAGAACCTGAATCATTTCTTCATCACTTCTGCAGTTTTAGTCACCTGGTCTTTGATACATTCACCTCCTCTTCATCCTTCTCCTCCTCCTCTTCTGTTTTACCTTCACAGCTCATTCTGAGCCTCTTTCGTCCTCTGTCGAACACAGGCGTAGCATCACATGACTGTTTTGTCGGCCTGACCTTGTCGTGCACTTCCTGGGATTTGCGCTGCAGCCGCGGTAATCCCACAAGCGTGGCGCTCTGTGGAAACATCTGCGATTTTAATTACCAAAATGATTTATTTTAATCCCACTAACTCAATCCAAGTGTGGAGAGCACAGATGATTTGCTCGTCTTCACGATGGGTTGATGTATGATGTGCTCAGGGTCAAGGTCTATGTGTGTGTGTGTGTGTGTGTGTGAGTGATCTGTTGGCTCTTTACGAATATATTTACCTCGAAAAAATATTTTTGAAACCTTAAAAAAAGTGTAGCCTAAAGGCTATAAATTAACCAAAGTGTATAACAGTTAGCAAAATAGGCTAAAATGTTTATTTTTAAAAATTATACAAAGATTTTTTTTATTTAGTAAGATTGTTCTTCTGCCATAAATAATAGTTAACTCAGTAAAAACCTCATCCGTAGATTGAGTTCATAGCTGTTTTAGCTAACCTTTAGCTCTTCTAGGGCTAAATAAAGACTCATTCAGACTCTTTTCCTCCTGACATTTTCACATTTTCTTGATTTTATTTTTTTTTGTCTAATTGCTTCAATCTGTGTTATTTCATATTTCAACAATTAACCTTGAAAAATGTACGGGTTTGTTGTTGTAGCTGTTAGGCTGAACTTTGAGCTTTTATTTCTTAGGGGAATTATTTCGTTCAACCTTAAGCTCTCTTTTTGCACTAATATTAATCGTCCTTTCTCTAAAACATTTTTAACATTATCCTACTTTGACAATGATGGCATAAAGATATTTCTGATGCGGTCGAGGCAGAAAACATAAACCAAACCCTGCTGTGATTTCCCTCACAGATCTGAAGTGTAGTTCCTGAACTTCGTCTCGTGTCCAAAGTCATAAAATCTGATTGTCTGATTCTGATGATTTACCTCCAACTTGTCCTCCATCATTTCTGCCGTCACGTGACGCGTCTCAGCGCCGCCACAGTCGTCCACTGTGTCTTAAACAGGATAGAAAGTGCAGCATGAAGTTGTGGTGACATGGAAAAACACTCAGAGTACAGATGTGAGTGGTGTTGGCTGCCAGACAAACCGACCAATCAGCTGATGCCAAGCACAGTGTTGATGGATGTGTCTGGAGGAGGAGACGGCGTACAGCCATTAAACAGGGTGTGTGTGTGTCGGTGTGTGTTTATAGAACAGTGGTACAGACAGATGTACAATAAATATATGACATGTTTGTGTTTACATTACTGCCCCCCCCCCTACAATCAGAATGAACTGTTCAAGAACACAGCACTCTAAAACTTAGCCAGGAAGTAGCAACAGTCTCCCAGGATGGAGTAACCAGTTTGCAAAGTAGCTAAAGGCTGGATGACAAAAGGCTAAGAGTTAGCAAAGTAGACAAAAGTAAACACAAAAATGGAGGAACGTTAGCCAAGTAAAGTAGAATATAGCAAATTATGTTGTTGTTCGCCAAGAAAACATAGAGTTTAAAGTGGAGAATCCTTCTGTAGTGACGAGGAAACTCTCACCGATTCTCCCGCGGACACGACCGTCTCCCGGCTCTGGACCTGTGGTCCTTCACGGTGGCCTCAGACCACAGCTGACTTCAGAGCCACCTGGATCTCCCACTGTCATCCACAGACTTCTGGGAACTATCCAGGAAGCCTGAGCCAGCGCTGAGGTCCGAGGAGAGGAAGGAGAAGTCATTATCACTGAGGAGGTCCAAACTGGAGCTGTGGTGACAGGAAGTGGACGGTGGACAGTGGACTGTTGGGTTAGGCTGTAGGACACCCGGTCAAACTGTAGTGTGGAGGGGGTGAAGATCGAGATCGATTTTGGAAACAAAACTATTGAAAACAAAAATTAGTCAGACAGGGGGCAATCATTTCCATCTCTTTTTCTACTAGTACTTCTATTACAACTAAGATATAGTATAGTAGAGTATATTATATTATAGTATAGTGTAATATAGTATACTATAGTATAGTACAGATACAGTATTGTAATAGTTGGGATGGTAGTAGTGTTGGACTGTATTGCATCTACAGTATAGTGTACTAGGCATGGACTACTGCATACAGAAGTACCAGATGTACATGTACTTATTTACATTCAGCTGAAACAACTGTCATGTCAGAGTTTGGTTTCCCATGACCTTTGACCTTGTAGACCTTGTTTAATCTGAGAAACAGAAGTTTCAGTCAGAATCACATCTTCATTTTTGGGTCATTTTTCATCCCAGTCTTCCAGCACCGCCCCCTGCTGGACTCCTGGACTCTGTCTCCAGACCTGGACACTCTCTGTCCTCACACTGTTTTCATTGACGATATAATAACGGTTCTAGAAAGTTCTCCTGCTCTGTCCTTGGCGTGGAGTTGAAGTGACATGTTCTGCCATGTACTTGGAAATCTCTTCCAATAGGATTTTTCTCTTTTTTTCTTTTTTCTTTTTGGCTCTAACACACAATAGAAGAGTCCAGTTCCAGTTCCACTGCCAGAGCTCCACACTCTGGTCCCGGTCCAACAAATGTGCATCCTGTTCTTTTGACATCTCCTCCTGGACGCCCCACTTTTTCTTTCACTTCCAAATCAGTCACTACCTAAACAGGCATAACAATTTGCGTTACAAAAGAATTGCGACAAATTAAAGGAACCTGAAAAAACCCTGAACTGTAGAAAGTTCAGAACCAGAGACTGAGGTTCATAAATCCAAGGTCAGATAAAAGAACGTTGTTTTTTTCCCCTTTGTTTAATATGAGCAGAAATACACAGCGGTGGAATATATCTGCATAGAAATACTGCTATTTCAGTCCACTCTCAGTCACACGTAGCGTCCCCTGTTGTGTTGTTCTTCCTGCCGTTGGTGGGGGGGCGCTTTCATCAGTGTCACAACCTGGAGGGTGATGTTTACTGTGTGGGAGTGAGTGATGATGAGCGGAGCGTGGGGGAGGAGAGAGCTTATTGCTGCGGCTCAGCGTTCAGAGGTCACACAGACAGTGTTTTTTGGCTTCAGAAGTGAAGGATCAGAAAGTTCAGGAAGTGATGGCTGAGGCCCTGCGTCGGACTTCCTGTAACCAGGACGAGTCGGAGCAGCTGCAGAGACGACGGGCCGGCGTTCAAGCTCAGCTCCACGGAGGATTTTTAACATCTTTCCAGCCTCTTGTTGTGTCATTTTCACAGCTCGGCTGATGTGACTCTGTGTCGCCGCTGACAACGGCGTTGTTTTGGTTTCAAGGCAGGCAGCTGTTCTGAGAGGGAAAACAGGAAGTTTGAAAATCCCACTAGATTTAAATGCATCAAACGGCGAAAAAAAATGGACGACAGGTTTAGGTAACTTTAGGTCAGACTGAGCTGAACAGACGCAGTATCTGTGTGTGTGTGTGTGTGTGTGTTAACACCTACAGTTATACAGTGTATAAGACAGTGATTTTAGCTCCAAAGATTTTTGTGCAAAAATAACAAGCTCAATTTGAAATGATTATTTCTCCACAATAACAAATTTTTGCTTTAGATAACGTTGCTATCAAATGAAGGTAACACTCAGGAGTTTTCATCAGAGGTGTCACAGTAAATGATATATATATATAAATATATAACATGACAACATGTCAAACGCAGGTTTTCAAACTACTTGCGAAAGTTAACTCTAAATAAATCTCTGTTTATAATTCATACAGACGACCGTTTACTTAAAACAGAGAGAAAATAAAAGATAATCGGTGAACGGCGGCTGACACTGTCTGTCAAATGTGAATTTATTTCTTGTTTCTGCCTCTGCCAAGCGCTCCACAACACATTTTATTGCACATCTGATTTTACGATTTTTTAGTTTCCACGTCATAATTTCGCTGCTGCTATTTTTACACCAGCTTATTCACCAGCGCTAATGCACGTCCTCTGCTGTTTTTCTTCCTACTCTGTCTTTTTATGCTTTTTTTCCCTCTTCTTTTTCCAACCGTTCAACCCAAGGACTGCACAGACCATAAAGTCCTGACACAATGGGTTATAAATATGAAGCTAGTTTAGCTGGTGGCTAACGGGCGAGAGAGGAAGGTGAGGTGGAATCAGGCCGAGTGTGAGTCGGTTGATGAGCAGCTATAGTAATGTGATTGAAGCGTTTACCATAGAGCACAGGAGGAAGAAGACCACTAGGGGGCGCAACTACTGATTGTGTTGTGTGTTGTAGCCCCAGAACCATATGTTTGTGTGACATGCTGAGAAACATCGTAACATTTAACAAACCCTGAATAAAAAAACCCTTAAATCAAAGCTAAACAGTTAATGCTAATGCTAATGTAGTTCAGAAATAATCTGATCTTAATGCTGCTTTAATAAAAATTACAAACATTCTAATGCTAATGCTAATGCTAATCTAGTTCAGAAATAATCTGATGTTAATGCTGCTTTAATAAAAATTACAAATAGCTAAAGGATAGCAGAAAGCTAAATAAATGTAAAAAATAAAAAAGCACAATTTAAAAAAAGAGTTTACCAACAATAAAGAAAAAATATATAGATAAAAATAAAAATAGATAAAACAAAGTCCCAAAGTGAAACCAAAAAAAACCTCATGCATCTAAATATCTGACTCCAACGCTGCGTCGCTTTTGATACAATATAAATTTAAAGAAAGAAAATTGTTGATCCAAATTCAAATGCCAAAAAAGACCCCGGGGAGATAAAGGGCAGAGTAAACAAAAAAAAAAAAGTTATACTTTTAAAAAAGCAGCCTACGTATATGAGAACAGTTAAGTTGACAAATTCGGCTCTTTAAAAAAAAAAAAAAAAAAAACTAAATAAAAAACTGGCTCATTAAAAATTACAAGTCTTCTCCGGGACGTTTGCCAGCGTTTCTGCTGAATTTACAGCCTGCGTTTCTGCTGAAGGTCATGTGTTCGTGTGCCGTTGTTTCTCCCAACACCTGAACACACGCATGGGTTTCATGATGATGATGATGATGATGATGATGATGATGTGCATACTGCTTCCTGCACACTCACACACTCTCCATTCAAAGAGTATAAAAACCTCCTTCCTCCTCCTCCAACCAGTCATTTCTCTGTTTAATCCCCTCCATATCTGACAGTGGGATCCCATTGTCTCCAAATATTCCGTCCCTCTTTCACGGCAGACTAATGATATTTTATCACACTCCCTACATCTCCTCCACTCTCCCCCCGAAATCTTAGAAAAATGGGAGGATCTGAGAGGAAACGGCTCACTTCAGTCTCTACGTGTCAGTTAAAGCATTGTGATTGATACGCCGTCTCCCTGACTCCCGCCCTCCCTCCTCCCTCCTCCCCCTCTCTCCTCACTCCTCGTTTCAAGATCTTAGCTTTTCCACTAAAGACCTCCTTCCTTCTGTTATCGTTCCACCAGAGGCTCTCGAAAGGAGCTTTGATATTGAAAGCAGGGCCGGCATGAAAGGCGAGGGTTTAGGGGGAAAGTAAATGCTGGGGGTCTTTTTAGAGGGGATAAAAAAAATTAATTAATTAAATAATTTAATTAATAATCTAAAGAAATTCTGGTGGTTAACGAACACCTCACAGTTTAGCGCTGCAGTTTCTCTTTACTGCGTGTGGCAGGATGGAGATGCTAATGGATGTTTTATGGATCTGGGTCAATTGAAGTTGGACAAACAGTGTAACACACACACACACACAGAAGATAATAAATAGTTTATCATTTGTGTGATGATGCAAGCTGCATTCGCTGCAGTGCCGAGGCCTGTACCAGGGTCATGTGACCACCTCAGGTTGATGTCACATATTTTATGTATATGATTGTTTGTAAAACACTGCAGTGAGTTCCAAATTTGCGGGGCGGGGCCCCTCCAGGGGGTCATGCAGCCATTGGGGATGATACTAATACTTTAACCTGATAGTATTGGGGCTCTGGAATTGTTTGGGGCTGCATTCCAGCCAGTGTTAGAATCCCAGCCCACATACCTATACTGATCAATCAGAGATGCATCCAGAGACAATTCCTACCCTCTGCTCCCCAAACCTTGTTATTTCAGCACTAAGTTTATGCACATTCAGCAGCAGTTTCTGTCCTTCATGGACAACAGTTTCTCTGAATCTTTTAATCCTGCAAACTGCAGTTGTCAGCCAGGACTTATTCTTTATTAAAACACCAAACCTTTGGTGAATGCTCCACCATCGCGTCTCCTTCTCTCCTCCTCCTCCACCTTCACTCCTCTGGTTGTTGGTGCAACTCCAGCAGCCGGTCAACCACTTTGTCCCCTCGTTGCCCTCGTACAACTTCTCAAATGTTGCTGTATTTTTTTGGGCTCCTAATATGGAGAGCAGTGTTCAGACTGTACTCTCAGTACTGCGTGGCCTTCTTCAAATACTTCTGCTCTTCACTAATGAGTCCCTGGAGGACATTTCCACCCCACGGTCGGTCTTCTCAGGCTCCACTACAACCAGTGCGGCTTCAAAGAGTTTGTGGGTGAGAGCGTTACAATAACTGGGGACCGGTGCTGTACCTGACTGCGCCTGCTTCGAGGACGTGTGCGAAAACTGCAGTTTATTAATGGAACCCATGTGAACACGGGAGTCGGTGAAGCTGCAGAAGTTCAGTCCTGAGAGTCTGCACTTGTTTTTCTGTCCTTTCTTATTTGCTTTGATGTCTCAGTTGACGTGGACGTGGATAATAATAGGCTTCACCCGGAGTACATTGTTAAGCAGTGTTTACTTGCTCCCTCATGCTCACTTCTCCGCGCTTCTTCCTTCCTCTCTTATCTCCCTCCTCCACCCTCCCAAGGTCAACGCCATGCAAATAATTCTATGGCTAATTAAAAGCCCATCACGGCAGCGATGAAAAGATAATGTGATTAAAAGGGAAAAATATATATATATCACATATCATGGACAGAGAGAGAGGAAAAAAAACTTGCGACGGTTCAGACGCCGGCTTTAATTTACTGATCTCCTCTGCCAAGTGACACCATTTGCAGAAGCAAATGTCAAGTTATTGCAGCCGCTCACCCATCAAGAAAGTGAAATTAAATGCTAGGGCAGCTGTGTGGAGGTTCCCAGTGGTAGCTGTCTCCCCCTCGTCAGCCCTGGTGTGTGTGTGTGTAAATTCAGCGGCGATGCCCGGCTGACGGGGGTAAGGAGGAGAGAGGAGGAGCGGTGTTCCTGATATCCTGCCATCGCCTGCCCCACGTCACGCTGCCTCTGGCAGGTGCCTGACCCACAGGAGCTCCTGGCTGCACTGGTCTGACCCAGGAGCTCAGCGGGAGCTGTCAGTCCGTTCACCTGCAGCTCTGCTGTCTGCGTCCCACACATGTAGACTCAATAAAAACATGGCTTTTTGGAGATTTAACCTGGGCTGGTTACGTCTTAGCTGCCCTCCAAAAAAAAACAGCTGTCCATTTCCACAATAAGTCTGACTCTGCTCAGCGCTGCTCTAAGATTGCGATTGATTAGTGTCCTTTTCAAATCCATTGCCAATAGGACTTGATCTTGTTTATCATGTCAGGGACGTGTTTTCTTTATTTAATTATCTTTATTATGTCCTGAGAATTTAAAGTTTGAAGATTGAATTTTGGACAATATTTATTCACAAAAATACCATTTTTTCAATTTTTCTGTTTCATTGTAAACACTTCTGTCAGTGATGTTTCTATTAGGAGATCCCCCAGAATTATTTGCAAAAATTACATCCTGTTCCCACCCCATGCTGTATTTGACATCTAGTCGAAAACAAGATTTTCTGATTTAAATTGTCAGTGATTACAGTAAACCACGTTGTCAGACAAATTCCTCTTTAAAAGAACAGCCTGACATTGACATGGCAGCAGTAACATCAGCTGACAAACGCTGACAGTTTCCTGCATTTACAGCACTGACCAGAGGGGTCATCATTGATGGCCATCTTTAATTTACTCACTTGGTCCTGAGGCCTCCCAGTCCAGGATGTTGGAGAGAAAAAAAGAAAAGAAAAAAAAACGCCCATTTTTGTTAACAGCCGGTGGTGTGTTAGTTCCCCGATGTACGT
>NC_024324.1:8681947-8686230 GCF_000523025.1 Cynoglossus semilaevis | reverse complement strand
CCCGGCCTTCGCTGTGAAATGTTTGTGCTACTGTCAGATGATGAGATTGAATTTCGACTTTTTTATTCTTTTCTTTTCTTTTTTCTTTTTTTTTAACTTATTACAAAAAGAAAAAATCTCACGCTGCTGTAGATGGAATGATTTTCCAAACCCTGTCTTTCATGACATCATTCTCTCAGATCTGCTCACTGCCGTCCTGGTGATGTGTGTCGCGTTCATGATGGGATCCTGCAGAATTAGTTTAAAGATTTCTCAATCCAGAGTGAATGTAGACTGCGTTCTTACCCAGTTACCCCCCCCCATCCCTCTCTCCCTCTGTCTCGTGTTCTCTTCTCCAGCTGATTTACCCATGTGGAAAAGCCCCCACAGCCCTGTCTGCATTCCTTACCAATTAAGCCAACATCATCTGATTCAAATTACTCTAATTATAGCAGCCGGGGATGTGAGTAAGAGGGAGAGAGACAGAGACAGAGAGGGAGAGAGAGAGAGAGAGAGAGTGAGGCAGGGAGACACGGGACAAGTGGAGTGAGTGACTCCGACGTCGTGAGCCTTCGTTCTTCCCACAGTAGAGCGGGAGTGACGGAGCAGCGGCGCAGCCTGTAGGTCACACCGGTGGCAACCACAACAACAACAACCACAACAACAACCGTTGTCAACAACAGACAGTGTTCACGACATCACAGCAACAGCTGCACAGACCTCATCTGAGTCCCTGCTGCCGTCAGTTACAGAGGGAACACATGACGTGACGCAGTTCAGGGAACCACGCCGCAGTCTCGCCACATAAATTGAACCGATCAATTTATGTCACCTGATAGCTGACCAGAAGAGGGCGATGTCAAGACAGTTGCACCTGATCACTGACCAGAAGAGGGCGATGTCAAGACATTTTTGTCCCTTCTTGGTAGCAATTAAACTATTTACGTAGCTTAGTGTAAAAATAAAATCATTTTTCAGTAATTTTTTTTGTGATTATGATTAAGATGTCAAAAACTATCATATCACATCAAAAATTCTGGTTTCATCCATCAGTACTGTTTAGTTGAACGCAACACTGATATACTCACAGGAATTGAAGAAAGGCACAGCTAGAGCTTCTTCATCTGGGTCTTTGTAGTTTTTGTAGTTTTTGTAGCCGCCCCCTCTCCCCTAGTGGAAGCGTATTTAATTGTTCTGTCTGTCACTGTCAAATCTTTTGCAGTTAATAACTATAACTACAGGGCACAGAAGGCTCCCCCTACAGACATGTCACAGAGACAGCATTAATAATAATGTTTTTAGGATCGACACCGTCTTTGCACGATGTTCCTTCCATTTCCCCGTCTTTTATTTGTTTGTTTTTCCGCGCTACATTTCCATGGTTATACACCCGTGTGTAAAGTACCGGCACATTTCTGTCGTCTTGTCAGGATGAAAGAATCCTCTGACAGCTGTGGCATCAAACAGCAGGCCTTGTTAATGATGCAGACACTCTGCCATTAAGTGCTCATTAGATGGCGTCCAGATAGCTCAGTGATGAGCCCCAGACACTCTGGTGAAGAATTGATAACATAAGCCAACAGTGAGCCGCCAGCCTCCTGTTGGTGTGTTCACTGTGCGGCGGTGTGCACCGGGCCTCGTCATTGGTTCTGTTAACAACTGTGAGGTGTGAGGACGACGGAGCACCTTCTGAGAGGAGGTTCTAAACTCCCGGTCCTCCTTCAGAACACGACGGCGTCTGCTCTGAGAGATGATGAACGAGCCGAGCGTCCGTGGAAGTGTTGAAAAGCTGCAGGGACACATGTGACACTTCATTATCTGCTGACGTGGAGCAGATGTCGACTCCAGACTTGACTGATGTTTAGTTAACAATCGGCTCACGTCTGATGTCACTCTTTGTTTCTTTTTTTTTTTTTTCGTCTACTCCTCCATGACCTTGTGACCTGTGATGACCTCTGTTCAAGATGACCTTCTGGTCCACCGTGTCCTCCTCTCACTTCCTGTCGCAGTTCTTAGTGTGAATGTGAATTTGTCTCATCTGTGAAGACACGTCCTCATCGTGGTCCTCTGATACTGTCTCATCATTTTCGACTTTTTTTGTCTCCGAACTTGTTTGTTTGGTATAAATAGCTGATTTTAAAATTTGAAGAATCTTTTGACCATAAATTAATGATTTTCTTTTTCCATCATCATCATCCTCACCATCAACATTATGAACTTGTTTGTTTGGTATAAATAGCTCATTTTAAAATTTGAAGAATCTTTTGACAATAAATTAATGATTTTCTTTTTCTATCATCATCATCCTCACCATCAACATTACCATCACCCGTATTACCACCAACACCATGATCACCAAAGTTACTGTTATTGCCACCATGATCACAGCCGACCACACCATCATCATTATCACCACCATCACGATTATTGTTATTTTCACTGTTATCACGATGCTCTCGTCACCATTATCACCACTCTCACCATTTGGATCATTATCACCATCATAACCACCATTACCATCACTATTATTAGCACTACCATTGTCAATATCATCACCATCATTATTAATTACCAACATCATCATCGTCGTCGTCATCTTCATTGTAAACAAAAGAGCTGATGTGTTCAACACATGCAGTTCATGTAATTATGAGCTGCTCTCTGTCAACACTGCCAGGTGTTTCCTTTTCTCTTCCTCGTGTTCCATTAACGCAGACAGAGAAAATCTCCTGCTCTGTTTTCTCATAATGACATGATTATAACTTGGAGTCACTCAGACTCATCGCAACACGGACACGTTGTTGGACCGAAATGAGACAAATTGTGTTTCTCTGTTTGTGAATTGCCGTGTAATTGTACAGTAAGGACTGTCATGTCCGCACCTCATTAAAGAACCCGGAACAATAATTAACATGTAATTAAACCGGCTGCAGTTACAGTAAAAAAAAAAAAAAACAACGCCTCATCTCTGGAAAACATATTAAAATATATAATTGCTCTGCTATTATTATGTAAACACAATATTCCCCGTGTCGCTGTTTATTTATTCCAAATCCAAACTTGATTTATTGCCGCTACTTTCACTCTGTGTTGTGGAGTAAGAAAAAGACGGAACCGTTTTCTCCACATCACTGTTTTGTAATTGAAAATCATTGCATCAGTTCCACCGCTGAACCTGACTGATGTCACATAAATGTTGATTTGTTCTGAGTGGCTCGCTACACACACTCACACACACACACACACACTTCCATTATTGCTCTTTTATTACTTTTGTTGTTGCTATTTTCCGTTGAGAAATAATTCTTTAATATATATTTCAATATTTCCTCCTCCTTCTTCTTCTTCTTCTTCTTCTCTCCGGCTCTTTTCTCCGTGGCGCCGCTGCTGCTTCTGTTGTTGTTGTTGTCGTTGTTGTTTTTCGTGGCGTCCCTGTTAAAGATGCAACACCGCTATAAGGCGAAGTGTTTTTCCGCCGCGGTTAGATGATGATGATGATGATGATGATGATGATGATGATGATGCTCAACGTCGCCAGGCACTTTCACACGGCAGCCGCAGCGGTTCCCCCTGGTGAGCGCTGGCACATTAAGGAATAAGAAATGAGAGCGTGACCCAGGGTAGTTATTCAGGGCTGTGTTTGTGGAGATGACAAACAGCATATGCTATTTGCTCTGCAGCAGATTCATAAGTGAAAATTGCGTTGTGCCTCCACTGTGTGAGCGGGGCGCAGGAAAACAAAGAGATTGTCACGCCGCTGCTTTCTGACGATACTGTGACCGCGCCTCCTGTCGACCCGGCGCAGTGTTGGACTGGGCCACATATTGGCTGTGTCTGAAGAACAGGCCTGGGTCTGAGTGCAGTCGTGCTGAAGCACAGAGAACGTTTCCAGTAAAGTTGGTACCGTTTATAAAGATGTAGTCGGAACAAAAATCTCTGATCGATTGTGGATGGATTTTCAGTTTGATGAATCTCAGGTCGAGCAGCAGCCAATCAGAGCGAGGGCGGGATTCAACTGGACAGACAAGTGATCTTTTTGATGCAAGATAAGGATAACATTTCAACAAGATAAACTGACTTAGAAATTGATTCCAGCAGCAAAGTGTATCAAGTCCCTAAATCTGACATTAACCAAAAATGTTAAAAGTTTCTGAATTTAACTAATTCTTTTAGCACCAAATCGTAGCAGGTTAAAACTGTCTGATGAAGAAGTTTGTATGAAATGTTCAAGTTGTTTTGTCTCCTATTGTCGTGGTTTCTGAGGTGAACACAGTCAGGACTAGTGTTTATTACAAAAGTTGCTC
>NC_024324.1:8675255-8677487 GCF_000523025.1 Cynoglossus semilaevis | reverse complement strand
TTATTGCTCTTTTATTACTTTTGTTGTTGCTATTTTCCGTTGAGAAATAATTCTTTAATATATATTTCAATATTTCCTCCTCCTCCTTCTTCTTCTTCTTCTTCTCTCCGGCTCTTTTCTCCGTGGCGCCGCTGCTGCTTCTGTTGTTGTTGTTGTCGTTGTTGTTTTTCGTGGCGTCCCTGTTAAAGATGCAACACCGCTATAAGGCGAAGTGTTTTTCCGCCGCGGTTAGATGATGATGATGATGATGATGATGATGATGATGATGATGATGATGATGATGCTCAACGTCGCCAGGCACTTTCACACGGCAGCCTCAGCGGTTCCCCCTGGTGAGCGCTGGCACATTAAGGAATAAGAAATGAGAGCGTGACCCAGGGTAGTTATTCAGGGCTGTGTTTGTGGAGATGACAAACAGCATATGCTATTTGCTCTGCAGCAGATTCATAAGTGAAAATTGCGTTGTGCCTCCACTGTGTGAGCGGGGCGCAGGAAAACAAAGAGATTGTCACGCCGCTGCTTTCTGACGATACTGTGACCGCGCCTCCTGTCGACCCGGCGCAGTGTTGGACTGGGCCACATATTGGCTGTGTCTGAAGAACAGGCCTGGGTCTGAGTGCAGTCGTGCTGAAGCACAGAGAACGTTTCCAGTAAAGTTGGTACCGTTTATAAAGATGTAGTCGGAACAAAAATCTCTGATCGATTGTGGATGGATTTTCAGTTTGATGAATCTCAGGTCGAGCAGCAGCCAATCAGAGCGAGGGCGGGATTCAACTGGACAGACAAGTGATCTTTTTGATGCAATATAAGGATAAAATTTCAACAAGATAAACTGACTTAGAAATTGATTCCAGCAGCAAAGTGTATCAAGTCCCTAAATCTGACATTAACCAAAAATGTTAAAAGTTTCTGAATTTAACTAGTTCTTTTAGCACCAAATCGTAGCAGGTTAAAACTGTCTGATGAAGAGCACCAAATCGTAGCAGGAAGAAGTTTGTATGAAATGTTCAAGTTGTTTTGTCTCCTACTGTCGTGGTTTCTGAGGTGAACACAGTCAGGACTAGTGTTTATTACAAAAGTTGCTCAGACAGTACTGCAGTACTTTTCTCTCTCTCTTTGATTCATCCTGTTTTTTTTTTTTAAATTCCGTATCTGTCAACTTTGCCCCTCGGTCGTCTCTTGGACTCCACACAGACAGTGGAGTGGGAGTGGATGGGGTTCATGGTCATGGGCTTTTGAAGTCACTTAACATCTGCAGCCACGGCTCATTGCCCCCCCTCCTCTCCTCCCCTCCCCCTCCTCCCTCAGGGGTTAACATCCATGGCCATTTGACGGTAGTGCGGTGACCCCTTGTTAGAGGGCGGTTCTGAGAACTGCATGATGGGATGCTGTGAGACCAGCAGGCGCTGGTCGACACCGTGGAGGAGAGAAGAAAAATATTATTTTTCCCAGTGAGTCAACAGGTCACTGTGCAGCAGATCTGAGATCGGAGGAATCTCCTCATTAGTTCTGTTGGACGCTGTGTTGTTCACCTTCACAAAGACCTGATTAGCGCTCATTACTCACCTTTCATAGATCAGACGCTATCAAATACGTGTAATCATGGTGAGTTCTCGCCATGTACAAACAGAGTAGTACTTCTCCAACCATGTACTCTACTTGACTTCTAACACAGCTCAACTTTAACACAGCAGAGTTAGCAGAGACGCTGATAGCTGCTAAACTGCTACCAGTTAGCCAAACATTTACGTAAGGTATAGTAGTCTTCATTTAAACACCAGAGGGATGCATATAGTTCTAGTTAAAGCCTACATTTCCCATAAGGCCACTGTGGAATGAACTGTTGACAGTTTTGTTTTTTTGATCCTCCGTTCCCTCGGACCTTGAGTATTTATATATATATATTTTTTTGTGCTGCTGGTCTTGAATCTGATAAGATGGACGTGAACATGGCCTGAGTTTAGAACACCGCCCTCTACAGAGTGTTATGTGTTCTCACGTCTCTGCACAGAGCAGTTCTCTGGGCTGCTGTTCTGACTGAAACCTCATCAATAATTCACCTGGACTCCACAGTGGTGCCTCCAAATCTTTGACCACGTTTTGTTTTGTGTGGGTTTTTTTTTTTAACCATCCTTCTACCGTTTAATCCTGCTCAAGATCACAGTGGGCGCTATAGAGTCAATCCCAGCAGGCATTGGGGGAGGGCGGTGTTTCACCCTGGACAGTACTTCA
>NC_024324.1:8668178-8675207 GCF_000523025.1 Cynoglossus semilaevis | reverse complement strand
CTCCTCCCAGTTTGATGATATTGATTTTTTTTTTTTTTTTTTTTGACGCGTCCTTTGGTATTGTTGTCCTGCACGTCGGCACATTTCTGTTGATGTTTCTACTACGATTCTCTAATCAAGACCTTCTAAACATCTGTAGTTCGTACATTTATTTATAATCTTTCAAGGTAAAATATACGGGGCGGGGGTTTGGACAAAGACCTGCACACAACTGTACTCTGTATTTTGTTCTCCAAATCAAAGAATCAATCTCTGCCCTCTAGTCCCTGATCTTCTCTGAGAACCAGACCTCCACCACCAGCAGCTCTCTCTCTCTGTCTCTCTCTCCCTCTCTCTCTTCCTCTCTCTCCCACTCTGCCTCCATGTGATGTCAACCAGAAAGAATCCAATCTCAGAAATGATATCATGAATGATGCATAGAGCAGAAAAAAATGCATTTGCCCCGGCAGCAACAACAACACAATGAGCTGTTGTTGCAAACACGGTTAATGCAGAAATCTGAAGGTTACAGCGAGGAAAATGTGATATGAAATTCCGAGAAGAGGCCCGTGAATGCTGTCTCCTCCTAAGACGAGGGATCACAACCAAGGACATCACAGCTTAGGAGGAAATTCCTCAGAAATCCCTACAAAGGCAGGGTGAATTTGCCTTCAAGTCTTTGCATATATGTCTGTCCATTTATACCCTGCATGCATCTGCTCCGAGCGGGGAGTTAAGGCCGACGTTCCCGTCTCCCATGTTAATAATGGATACATGATATGAGCTCCGCATGAAACTTTAATCTGGGGAATATTAGCTCGGCAAGGGAGACACAAAATCAAATCAGGAGGGTCGTGATTAAACGGGCTGAGCCCATATCCAGCCATTTATATTCACATTAACCCGCCATCAAAATGTATGAACCGTGACACTGATGGCAGACATAATTTAGTGGTGTTGTGTCAGATTTAGGCAAAGACAAGGTGTGATTTCCTCCGTCGCTCATTTGATGGAGACGATAACAGCAGCCGAGTGATGTGACGGCGTCGCTGCATACGATTTAAATTTTTCACCTTTTGTTACAGGAACAAAAAAGAAGGAAATAAAATTGCAAGCGTAAAAATCATCAAATAAAATAAAACCCCTGATACATCATGAAACAATCAAAAATGGTTTAAATAAAAAAATAAGTAAAAAAATATAGAAGTTAGCATTTAAGTGAAAGTTAATAATGGAGGTTACAGAACTAAATATTTGTCCAAAAACTAAATATAGAAGTTAGCAGTTAAGTGAAAGTTAATAACAGAGGGTACAGAACTAAATATTTGTCCAAAAACTGAATATAAAGTATACAAAAGTGAGCCAAAAATATAATTCCATTCATTCCAGATGGCAGGCCATAAAAATAAAGAGAAAAAAAATTAATAAAACTTAATTTCGTCCATGAGCCAAAAGTCAGCCCCAGATCCAGAGCTTGGACCTCATCAATTTTCCAATCATTTTACAGCTTTAAAAAAGAAAACAAAAAAAAACATTTCAACTTGATTTTGCTTTAATTTGCCGTAAAAACATCCTCTGCCTGACGACAGGCTCAGCAGAATCCTCTCCAACATTCCCTGTGTCAGGATGAATATTTTAGGATTTGAGCCAACAGCCCGTCTTAGAGAGAGAGAGAGAGAGAGAGAGCTAGAGTTAAACAGAGCCCCTCCGCTGTGCTAACACACTCAGGGCTCAATAATGTATCACCCACTTTTGTTCCTTACACAGCATCTATCATCTGTGCATAATACAGAGCAGCCAGAAAAAGCCATTTTCTCAAGCAGTAATAGGACAGAGATTGACAGTGTGTGCACGTCGCCGTGTGTGTGCGTGTAATTATGTGAGTGAACGAGTGTAGGACACACTCAGTTGTCATTGGCTTGGATTGCACTCATGGGAAGAATTCTGCGGCACAATAATGTGATGTATTAGGCCGCGCTCTGCACCAACGTATGGTAATTTGTTAGATTTTTTATTTAATCAGCCAACGTCGTATCGCGGCTCGACGGAACGCTGCGTGAGCAAGGTGAACCTGTAATCATCTGACTGGTACACTGGGCTCCTCTTTATCTGTTTTTATCATCTGCTTCTTATCTCATTACGGGAAATATCCATATTTTTAACTCAACTTCCAAACACTGCGACAAACTTTAAATTACTTCTTTGGGTGTGAACGCCAAGCTGAGAGGTTAATGAATGGCCGCGCGGTCTGCAGGTGCCGAGGCCGATCAATCACCGCGGGATCCCATTGTGAATAAATGAAATGATTGATCAGCATGGATGTGGAGTGGGTGATGGATTAGAGAAGCAGACGGAATCTGTCGGGATTATGACAACGCACAGCAGGGGAAATGAAATAGGGTCTGTTTTTTTCTGTGAAAACACAAAAAAAAAATGAACTTAAAGGTCATGTGAACAATAAAGTGTCAAACCGACGCACGTCATCTAACAGTTTGTAAATAATTCTGTTAACTTTAATAACTTCTGAAAAATGATACCATCAGGATTTCAGTGTTGCTATTGTCGCTGATTCTGCTATTGTCGCTAATTTGTAACCGTTACATCGTCTTTTGCCTACTTTTTCCAGACCTGTTAGTTTTGGCAAAGCTGAAGTTTCTTTTAGCTAACATTAAGTATTCTTTTTTGTAATGTTTGTGGGTTTTTTTTACTAATGTTTTACTAATGTTTTTGTTTTGTTTTGGTGGAAGTAGAAAAGTTGGATCAGTAGATGATTTCTACCCTGAGTGAAGTCAAGTGTTCGCTCACACTCTATGTCGACGATGGTGTTCTTTGTGTTGTTGGTGGTCACCAAGATGTCATGGTGTTACTGGATATTTGGAGAAGGTTCTTCTGTGTTTTTTTGAGTATTTCCCAGAACTGAAGAACATTGTTTTTTTGGTGTATTTTCTTGTAAGTTTGTTTGTAGTCCTTAAATTAAACAGCCTTTTATTGCTGCTGTTTTAAATCCACCTTTAAGTGACAGGTGTTTGAGGCTGTTTGTTCAGGCAGAATACTGTAATTGGACTGAAATGGCTCCCTCCTCATCCTCCCCCCTCATCCTCCTCCCCCGGTGATGGCACAGTTCCTCTGCCTTACAGTTCCTTTTGTTTCCATCAGACGGTTTGAATCTGAAATGCTGAATTTCGTCACCTCCTTCACTGAACAGCAGACGGACCTGACGCAGCACCACCAGCCTGCACTTTCCTCCCCCTCTTTCCCCTCCTCCCCCCTCGGTGACATGCTGTTCTGTGATTGAGAACGTCTGGGTTATAAGACGGAGTTTGGTCCAGGCATATGTCTGATCACAATGTCTGTTAGTTCAACGCCCGGTGTGTTTGTGTGTCTGTGACGGAGAGGTCGAGACATGGCACCGTTTGACCATCTGTTTGACGGAATGAAGGAATTTGATTGGTCATCGTGAAAGTCTTAAAAAATGATTTTTTTTTTATTTTATTTTTTATTTCTAAACCCTCCAATTCAGGTATATACATATTGTTTGCAGTATCTTTACATAAACATCGTAGTCATAACAGTTTCAAGGTCAAGTTCAGATATTTCTGGAACATTTTTTTTCCCTGAGCTCCTGATAATATAGCGAGTTTCGTGCTGAACTTTGTTGGCCAACAGTTGAGTCTCGGGGGCCACGGAGAACGCACCTCAGATCCTGTCAGTGTAAATCTACCTGCGGCTCCCTGCAGCCCAGCGCTGACAGCTATATGATGTGTCTATCTAAAGATAAGTTTAAAGTTTAGTGCCACAGAGAGTCATTAGAAAGTGAGAGCTGAGAAGAACAAAAAAAAACAAAAAAAAACACACACAGAGTTAGCAGGTGACTGAGCGACTCTTTGTAGTCAGTTACCTGCAAATTCTCTGGTCTCTCACATATTAAAACCCGGGCTTTTGAAGTTGCTCTCGCTCATGTGCTCTCCCCCGCTGCAACTCCCTGAACTCACATTCCCGCACTACTTCCTTCCACTTGGTTAGCCCTCTTTTCTTCTCAATGCTTTCTGCAGACTCAGGCTCCCTCGGCAACATCTGAGTGCAGATTCTCAACATATATACAAGTGCACGGAAACGCTCCCTCCGGCATCTGTAAACTTGTCAGCAACACATCCCTGCAGCAGCAGCGTTAGCAGCAGCAGCAGCATTAGCAGCAGCAGTGTTAGCAGCAGCAGCTCCTCTGCATCCTCTCTCCCTCTCAGCGACTCAGTAAAAACCTCGTTGTCTTTGGGTTTTAACTCGGCTCCTCCAGGCCTGAGAGTCTCACCTGAGGAAAGTGAATGCTGTGGCACTCCACCGAGGATTGACAACCACGTGCACGCTCACGCGCACAGACACAACACGTCAAGTGCTCATCAGTGCTTCAACAAAAAAGCAGCCGTGAAGCCCTGTAGAGCCAATTACACACGCTGCTTTAATCTCCAGAGCAAGCTGCATTGATGGAGATTGAAGGGGGGAGAGGGGTGAGGAGAAGTGGAAGAGATGAAAAATGATGTGACATGTGAAGGAGGGACAGGAAGGAAAAAGGATTCAGGAAGAAATTGTACCGGAACTGTCAAAGAAAAGGACAGAATAAAGGTTAAAAAATCTATGAAAATAACTGTAAACAGTTTCACTGATCTGTAACATTTGAGTATTTCCTGTCAAATCAGGAAATCCTGCAAAACTTTGGCCCCCGTTGAGCTCTCCCTCAATAGTTTCCCGGCCCGTATGGAGGTGCTGTCCCCCAGTTTGGAAACCGCTGTTTTACCCAAAAAGAAAAACCCTTAAAAGTCGGACTCTTTATCAAAGAAATAGAGAAGTAAAACGATCATAAATGTGTTCCCCGTCTCTCTGCTGCGGAGCTAACACAGGGGAAAAACCAACAAAGAACCAAGCTAACGCTAACACAAACACTACTGTTAATCCGACGTTTCTTCTTATCTGCAGTCTCCCGTGCGTTCACTCTTACAGTACGTCTGAGCCTCAGAGATGTTTCAACGATAGTCAGGCCATTTCCAGGCCTTGAACGCAGCCTTGGATGCAGCGCCGCCAGTCAAAGACACAAACCTCTCCGTCTTCTACCAGTTAAATGGTTACGACCCCAGGAGCCCCGAAGGCAGCGCGTCGACTTCTAACAGCTGACGTCTTTTTTCCCCGCAGCGTTGTCAGAAGGCAACAAGAGTTTCCTTTAATGTGTTCTTTCAGCCTGTCATGTCGGCTCCCGCGCCTCTGTCTTCCTGCTCCGCCGTCGTCTCTCCTACCTTTTCGCTCCTTCACCTTTTTACACCGCGGCCTTTGATTCGTATTCGCTCTCCTTACGCTTTTTCTTCTTTCCTTTTTTTCAAACTCCCTCTCTTCTCTGCTAATAGACACCCCCCTGCCCCCCCCCCTCGACCCCTGCCACCGTTCTGCCATGCTAATGTTCCCAGATATTACAGTGAGGGTAAACAAAGCAGGGTGTGGAAATGAAATAACCACTACGAGGCTGTCAGCTCCACCAACAGAGCCATCCATCACTGGGAGAGTGACACGTTCACCACGTCGACAGGTTCCTCCTGTCACACACACACACACGGCTGAGTTCCTGAGTATCCTCCTGGTGGCAAGATGAAGAAATTACGCTCATCAGAGACCCAGCGCCCCTCCATGAACCTTCAACAGGATTGGTCGACGGTCAGGAGACGGACGTAGCTGGTGTGGCTAACGTCCACAGACAGAGAGATGCTGGTTCAGAGCAGCGGCTCTCAACTGGTGGACTACCACTTCTTAACAGTAGGTGGAGCTAAAACCCCTGTGTTGCAAGTCATCATCGTAAAAGAAGACATGCATACATATTGATTGACAGATTGATTTATTTTTAATTCTGGTCGAAGGTCATGTCAAAAACCTCAGTATGTTTCGTGCGGCGAGTTTTGGACATTTGTCAAAGCAAGAAGACGTCAAAACATGTGGACACAGAAGACCAGAACCTGTAAAGTACTTCAGAGACAGCTGGAGGACATGGGGACATCACAGAAGTGTCCACTTCATCCTGCTGGTCTGGTCTCCGACCTCTGCATCATCTTGACATTCAATAAATCTGAGAAGTCGAAAGTTCTCAGCTGGGATCCTGTGACGGTGTGTCCTGAACTTGGACCAGTCGAGAACCACGGGTTTAGAGACATGTTCTGACAGATGTTACCACACAGGACCATCGAGTGTGTGCAGTATTGTACTGTAGTACCACAGGTACTACAGTCACGCTGGTGGTTACTCTGTCATATGAGGCTCCTACTCCAGAGAGAGAGAGAGAGAGAGAGAGAGAGAGCTGAAGCTGTGACTGAAGAAAAACTAGAATCTTCTTACGGAGCCGGGCCGACCCATCTCACCTCCCATCATTTCACTCCTCCACATAACCTTCTCATCTGGGGTATTTAGGCCTCATCAAAGAGGGAAGCGCAGCGAGGCGGCGGCGGCGTCCACACCAGGACTCACTGCGTGATAATCCCTGTCTGTAAAAGGAGGTGGAGGAGTTGGAGCTCTGCTTTTAGTCCTCTGCACAAATGACTGCTCCAAATCCTGACATCTCCTCTCACCGTCCGCCTCATCGTAGACGGAGCCTTCATTCAGAAGTGCTGCGGCGCTCCTATCACCGACTCAGAGCCCGGAGTTCACTCTTTGATCCGGACCTCCTGTCTGCGCCGAGCTGATTTCACATAATCCCTGAAAAACACTGGCGGATTTAACTAGTGAAACTCAAAGGGAAGCACAGCTGCAGCTTCACACACACACACACACACACACAAATGACACATGTTTAGGAGATTTTCTTTTTTTTTTTTTTTTACTGGCAGATTTAATAAAGCCTCATTCAACATCAAATCCTGTGTTCAACAAACTTGTTTCTCACTCACAGCAAAGACCTAAAAAATGTGACTGAAAAATACTGCAGGAAACAGATAGAAAGGTGGAGTTTGATTTGATTTGCCCTGAAGTGAGGAAATTGACTTCCTGGTTAAAGCAGTGAGGGAGGGGGCAGGGGGGGGGGGG
>NC_024324.1:8656412-8668148 GCF_000523025.1 Cynoglossus semilaevis | reverse complement strand
GGGGGGCGGGCAGGTCTTTGTGTTGTTTCATGGGGGGCTGGGTTTTTCTTTTTTTTTTTTTTTTTCTTTTTCCCCAAAGGCTTTAATCAGATCAAACATGTCCTGTCAAATAAGACGGCTAATTAATCAGTGGAGGGAGCAGTCGTCTCCTCTGACAGACGGAGGGAAGGAAGGATGCTGTTGGAGGCCCTTCCTCTCTGCGCTCCTCCTCCCTAACCTCCTCCTCTGCCGTCAGAGTGATGCAGTAACGCCGGTGGCCAAACACAGGAGTGTGTACAGATCCTCAAAGATGCTGTTTACCTGCGTCTGAGCTCAGTGTTCCAGCAGCAGCGGAGAGAAAAAGATCACTCAGGTTTTCATGGCTCTCATCTTTTCT
The DNA here is from genome assembly GCF_000523025.1 of Cynoglossus semilaevis. Lineage (NCBI taxonomy): Eukaryota > Metazoa > Chordata > Actinopteri > Pleuronectiformes > Cynoglossidae > Cynoglossus > Cynoglossus semilaevis. Next base: position 8,667,772 of record NC_024324.1, on the reverse strand, counting down.
TTTTTTTTTTTTTTAAGCCTCGTCTTCCAGGACAAATCAAACAACTCTGTCGTGTCGCTGTGGCTCCACTGATGATGACAAGGATATGATTGTGATTTAGAAAAAAAATTTTTTTTTAGTCAAACTCACCTCTGCACTTTTTGCAGTTTTTTTGTACAAAGTCTAGAATTTGTATAAAGTTTTTTGTATAAAGTCTAAAATGACAAATTAATACTGAGAGTGTTTACGCCCTTTGACCTTTAACCAGGGGGACGTGCCATTTGTGGCCCAGATCAGGCGGTAAAGAGCAGCACACCATATGTTGGGAAATTGAAAGTGTCAAACATCAGCTGGATCAGAGCCACAAATATTTATCCATCTGAGCCCCGTCACTCTCTGCCTACATCAGTGATCCACCAGGCATTAACATGCGGCGCAGGCCGTCGGCGGCTGTTATTGACAAGTCTGAGGATGAAATTTACCTTTGCATTAAGGCATTAGCCCGTTTACAAAGGCTGCCTCCGAGGATCAGTTCAAAATGATTAGTTAAATGCCATCATTCAGGGGACACTGGCTGCTGAGAATACAGACACCTGTGAGGAGCCGAGACCACGAGGTAAAGCATGTCAGAGGACCGCAGTACTGCGGGTTTGTTGGTTTGTTTTCAAACTGGATGAGGTTAAACCTGTGGTCTGGGGGCCAAAATGTGGTCCTTCATGTGATCTTACGTTATCACAGAGCTAACCTGTGACATTGACGTTGTGTTAGCTTACATACAGAGATCGCTAACCTGCTAACAGTCACAGTGTTGGTTTGAATTAGGCTTGGTCATAGTTTTGAGAGTTTGTCTAATTTGCATGATTTTTGGCTAGCGGCTTGACAAGCTAGCACCGTCTGATGTTGTAAATGTTGTTGACCGAGCTGTAAGCATCTGACTTATTTGTTTTAAAAAAATTAGCTCTTTTTTTTATCACATATGATCAAGGTGCTTCCTTTAAACTTGGAGGAAAAAAAAGTATTATTTTCAGGCAAACTCTTGGTTTGATCTCTTCGCCTGTAGCTGTGGTAACCATGGTGGCGCTACGGCCCACCTCTGTGGCTGAGCCACTACAGGGACCAGGCTGTTGTTTCCAGCTGTTTTGCTGCAGCAGAGCAAACCGGGCCCTGAGTTTCCTCAGGCTTAACAGAACCAGGAGCTGTGCAGCTTTCACCTGGCTCCCAGCAGCCCCCTGGGTTCTACAGAGAAAACAGTGCCATACAATATGCACTGCACAGCTTTACTCTCTGTGTTTCTGCCTGTCTATCTCTTGATCCTTTATCACACTGTTTGACATCTGCTGTAGAGGAAATGCACCCAAAGGACTCCACGCTGGATTTTTCAAATATATATATATATGTGTGTGTGTGTGTGTCTGGTGCAACATGAAATACACAAAATGCTGTGCTAAATTCTCTGCTCACAGTCAGGTGGTAAACAGAAATACACAAAATGTTCTGCTAAGTTCTCTGCTCACAGTCAGGTGGTAAACACACTGTTGATGTCGGTGTTTGAGCGGATGATTGTGTGAACGTGTCATAATGAGGTCAAATGTCGCGACAGATCAACTCTGTCGTGTGTGGCCTGAGAGTTCACCACACCAAGCTGATGCATTTTTAACATTATTCTTGCCCTCATCACTCATCCGGTGTTCCTTCTTCTCCCCTCTCTCACCCCTCTCTCACCCCTTGTCCCGTAAATTCACAGCAACAAGAGCAGGACCCCACCAACCTGTACATCTCCAACCTGCCCGTGTCTATGGACGAGCAGGAGCTGGAGAACATGCTGAAACCTCTGGGTCACGTCATCTCCACCAGGATACTGAGAGACGCCAACGGGGTCAGCAGAGGAGTCGGCTTCGCCAGGTAGGGAAACCACTGAGACACTGGACCTTATCACTCCTGAAAATACTAAGAGTCTAGATTAAAACAGATCCATGAATGATCTTAATGTGAAGTGAAATAATGGGAAAAAATAACAGGAAAAAACAGGACGAGTAAAGAATCATTCTAGTGTCTAGTTTTTACACAGAAAGTTAGCCAGAAACCTGTGAGAAATTAATAGCTAATGGCTAACTAAAATGTAAGGCATAAAGGCTTCAATGTTACAAAGGTTTGAAGTATGTTTTTAACCAAAAAAAAAATCCACAAAATCAGTGTTAGCCTAAACCATGTTAGTTGGAAAACGACAAAAAAAAAAAGCTGAACATGAGGTAAAACAAGGGAAAAAAAGCTGAACATGAGGTAAAACAACGCTTTTTTAGAATTAAAAAAAATTCTTTAAATAAATACAGTACAAATGCTAATTGAACAATTCAAGTCAAGTGCCATGAACGGACCCCGGACCAGACCAACTCAAATTAAGTGCCATGAACGGACCCCGGACCAGACTTTGAACATAGCTTTGTCCACACATTGATTGGTTTTCAGTGGAGGCTGAATCTGAAAGGCTAAAACAGAAATATACACCCATATATAAATATACACATATACAGCGCACTGTGTGTGTGTTTGTGTGTGTCACACTCACAGACTCTTTTGTGCAAACACACACACACACATTTATTCCATAAAGACTCTTGGATCCAGGGAGACACAGATGGATCCAGGCTGCAGGCAGTGAAAACCATTAAAGCTGATGTGTGTCTTTTCTTAGCCTCTCTGACTGTGCATCTGCCAGCCGACGACTTTCTCTTTATTTCTGCCACTACATCAAAAGCGCGTGGGCTGGTGTTGGTGTGCCTTTTAACGCCGCATTAATGCAAAGCAGCGATTACCTTTTGTCCTTACAGTACGCAGTTAAAACTCCTCTGTTTTCAGCCACCACACATTTTCACTGACTGGTTTATTTCCTTGTCTACTTTAAAAAAAAAAAAAAGTTTTCCACTTCTTATTGTTAAACCCCCAAAGTCATAAACTGCGGTGTCCTTGTCCTCGGCAGCAGCAGCATCAGCGGCGGCAGCATCAGGCACCAGGCCCTCCCTCCTCCACCCAACCCCACAACAACCACACCACGCACCCAGAGGAGGCCGCTGACGGCCACAGGACTGCCATCTTGCAGGGATTTTTTTTCCTAATCACCTGAACTCCTCTGCTGTTCCCTGCTCTGTTACCGAGGTTACGGCAGGACGGACAAACATCCACATAAACCAGCGTTCCTGCACAAACATAAACATATGCACAAATAGGCTGTGCACACAAGCGGGCGCCGATGGTGCGGTACTAACCACACGTACGCACTAACAGGTAGTCTGCCTCCTGTAGGCCGACAGGCAGAGCGCGGCAGCAAGCTGCCCCCGGCCACCTGTTCTAACCAGCCCTCAGTGGGGCGACCGGTGAGAGAGAGAGAGAGGAGAGGGGGCGCGGGGGGGGGGGGGGGAGAGAGAGAGAGAGGAGAGGGGGCGCGGGGGGGGGGGGGGGAGAGCGGGGGGGGGGGGGGGAGAGCGGGGGGGGGGGGGGGGGAGAGCGGGGGGGGGGGGGGGGGGGGAGAGCGGGGGGGGGGGGGGGAGAGCGGGGGGGGGGGGGGGAGAGAGAGAGAGAGGAGAGGGGGCGCGGGGGGGGGGGGGGGGGGAGAGAGAGAGAGAGAGGAGAGGGGGCGCGGGGGGGGGGGGGGGGAGAGAGAGAGAGAGGAGAGGGGGCGCGGGGGGGGGGGGGGGAGAGCGGGGGGGGGGGGGGGGGAGAGCGGGGGGGGGGGGGGGAGAGCGGGGGGGGGGGGGGGGGGGAGAGCGGGGGGGGGGGGGGGAGAGAGAGAGAGAGACGAGAGGAAGCGGGGGGGGGGGGGGGGAGAGAGAGAGAGAGGAGAGGGGGCGCGGGGGGGGGGGGGGGGGGAGAGAGAGAGAGAGACGAGAGGAAGCGGGGGGGGGGGGGGGAGAGAGAGAGAGAGGAGAGGGGGCGCGGGGGGGGGGGGGGGGGAGAGCGGGGGGGGGGGGGGGGAGAGAGAGAGAGAGGAGAGGGGGCGCGGGGGGGGGGGGGGGAGAGAGAGAGAGAGACGAGAGGAAGCTGGCGATGGAAGGATCCATAGTAGACGGATTCAAAAAGTGGGAAAACAGAAAGGAAAAATCCGTGTTGTTCAGTGGTGACAGGAGCAGACGAGGTCAGGGTCATGAAGCCAACAGCAGCGGCTGGTGATGATCATGGAGGGGAAACAGTCACAGCTCGGCTCGTCTGTTTGTTATCTTCTGTTAGAGTCAAGAATGAGCTGACCTCTGTGTGACCTTTGGTCTGAATATGGACTTGAATTCAGGACCACCTGGAAGACCTGACTAAAGATTAAATATTAACACCGTTGTGGCAAAGCTAACAAAATTAACCAGAATCAATTTAAAAATTGCTAAAAAGTATTAGTTTAAGAACATTAGTTAAAAAGGTTACCGCTGTGTTAACCAGATATTAACCAAAGATTTATTAAAACAGCAAAAGAATAAAAATTTGCCAAGAATTAGTACCAAAATAAATCAGAAATATATACTAAAAGGTCACAAAAACAGCTAAGCAGTAGCTGCTAACAGCTAAACCTTAACTCCGGTTGGTTAAAAAGTAGATAATAATAAATTCATTAACATGAGATTGGAAAGCTAAAAAAATAAATGGTTAAAATCTGAGAGGAGGCTGAAAGCTAAGACCTAATGGTGTTTTGTAAATTTCCGAGCTTTTGTTAGCTCAGAGGGCCGGACGGACAGACAGACAGCTGCTGAGGGCTAAGCCACGAGGAGCATTACAGAGAGTAAACCCAGCTAAGTGTTTGTGGGCTGATCCATTACTGATATCAGAGCCCATTACTGCGGCCCCAGCACTAATCATGGCAGACAGCAGCACCTGATTCCATTAACCAGCAGCAGCACAGAGAGAGAGAGAAACAACAATGCTCTGCTGCCTGACTGGCTCCACTACTCACCCCCACTACTCACCCCCACCCCCCCAGCAGAGCTCTGATTGACCAACAGACGATTTGGCTGAGCTGAGTTTGCTTCTCGGTGACGACCCAACAGCCTGTTTGCATTGTTTACTTCATGCCTGCCCAACTGTTTCCTGTCTGTGTACCTGCCGTGCTGCTGGACAGAGTGAAGCTCAGACGGCGTGCGGTCAGAGGGAAAACAATGAAGAGCGAGAGAGGAGGAGGAGGAGGGGGAGGAGGGGAGGCTAAGGGGGAAGTCAGGATGATGGCAGAAACTGAGCATAAACTCTCAAAGTCAGAAAAAAGCTGACATTGTCCCTATTTATAGAGCGTATATAAGAAGCGGACATCACTGCTCAGATTATGTCTAAAACGGAGAACAGGACCAGACCAAGAGAGGAGAGAAAGGGGGGGAGAAAAAGGAAAGGCTAAAAGAAAGATTATTATTGTTTCTTTTGATATTTATTAATATTAAACTATTGTAAATACAAAGGACAAGAGCGAGGACAGCGGTCTAGGCCTAGAACAGAATAACTATGAGTAAAGGTTCATTTTGAGTTTTTGAAAGCCGTCGTTGAACCACATGCATATTTTCATAAACATGGTTTTAGCCCCACCTCTGGAAGCTATCAGCGGTTGCGCCACCTCTAATGTGTGGTACAGTGAATGTAAATGCTTCAAAGTTTTTCAGCAGTTGATAGGTTCACCCCCACGGTCTAGGCCTACAGCAGCAAAACCACAAGAAGGACCAGGATAATCTAATCTAATCTAATCTGATCTGATCTGTCTTTACTGCAGGATGTTTTTAAAGAAAAAGTCCAACTTTAGAATGTAGCGACAGCGTTGTACGTGGACTGTTTTGTCAGCCCGACAGTCGTGAGGTGCGGCCAGCGTGTGGAGCTGTAGCAGAGGGAAGTGATGGAGACGTGATTGTGCTTCTCATGCAGATTCTCTTTGTGTGGCCGACCTGCCTCCGAGCACGGAAGGCTTTGTGCCGTTGTGAGTTATTGGCCCGTGTGCGTAACTGCAGTAAAGCTGTGTGTAAACATGGATTAGCAGCATGAATCCTCGCGTGCTCAAAGGCAAACAGATCATGTGTCGACATAAAAGCAGGCCCACGTATCCACGTGCGTTCAATAAAGCTTTATCGCCGGCGTTATTGTGATAGTTAAATAATTTATAGACGTCCAAATAAAGTAGTGAAAAATAAGACGAACAAAAGATACAACAAATATGCAAGAAAACGATAGAAGAAAGATGTCATTGGTTCTCATGGTCATGTAAGTCAAGTTCTGTGAAACTAAACTGGTTATGATGTACAGAGCACCAACGGTTGCTATTAGTTATTTCATGTTTGTCGTCGCTCCTTTGCGATTCATTTATTTATTGTCCATTATCTCTGTAATGAGGCTGTCATTCAGAAAATAACATTTTCTTTATGGATGATTATCTTGAACAGACAATTACATTTCACTCAATCCACTGGTTTCGTAATTGAATGCTAACAGTTTACCGCTGCTTCAGCCTCCAGTCTTAGCCTCACATGTATCGACTGTGGTTTATAGGAAACATAGACACGTGTGAAGTAGTTGACCGTCGTCATCAGTCAGAGGAGAGATGATTTTTATTTTTTTAAATATTTTAGAGCAGCCACACTTCAGGTTTCGTCGTCCTTGTTCTCCCTCCACAGTCCACATTTTCTGGGATTGGGATTACAGGGTGAGAACAGTTGGTCTCTGCACGTGACCCAGTGATGGACTGGACTGTCTAGGGTTAAGCCCCGCCCTCACCTGAGGACCGTTTAGACTCTGTTCCTCATTGGCTGAGCTTTCAGTAACTCATTATGAACCTTGGTTCTAACCTGACAGTCCCGTCGGTACACGGTACTGTTTGTGTGTTCACAGACCGTGGCCATAACTTTGCTGCGTCACCTCTACTTGTTATTGTCAGCCGTCCTCGGACCGACTGGAGGAAACAAAAGAGAAGAAAGAAAAAAAAAAAGAAAAGTCTGGTTGGCGATGGTGAAAGATGGATGATCCCAGGACGTGTGAGGGATTAGATCTTCTTAGAGGAGAAATGGGGAGAGGATAAAGGGTGAGAGATGTTTATGGGGATAGGGCATAACGCAGAAGCTAAAGGATGGACAGAAGGAGGGGTAAAAAGGAGGGCAACCAAAGTGAGAGAGATGGGCTGGGAGAGAGCGCAAGTATTACAGTGAGAGATGGGGGAGATGACCAAGGTTGAAAGATGGGGAGGGATGAGAGAGACGTCAAGAAGAAGGGGTGCAGACAGGCCTGGAGTAAGATGGATGGGACGGGGGCAGCGATAAAGAAGCTATGCAATATAAAAAAAGAAGGATGGAGGTAGGAATAGGAGAAGGATGAGAGACAGAGGGCAGAGAAATGAGAGGCTGACAGAATAATATGAGTTTTTCAGGAGTTAGGAACGAAGGAGGAATAAAAGACGGCGTGGAGCAGGAGAACATCGCCATAATGGGTTAAGAATCAATCAGACCTGCATTTAAAATCTGTCACAGATGTAATGTGATCATGTTGAATAATGTGCTAACATACGGTCCTGTCGTGGAGCTGATTTCTGTGTGGGATGATTGTGCTGCTACTGGTGAGTTTCATTATCCATAAAGAAAATTAGATTTATGAACGGAACGGCATTTAAATGATATGGAACAAAAGGACGGAGGGAAATCCAACGGTGTCTGGTGTCAACGAAGGTCACGCCAATTCAGTCTAACAAAGTCGAACCCACTCTGTAGAGACTAACTAAAGATGGATTAAAAAAAAAAAAGCTAAAATATATTTTTAAAATATTAAATGAATTAAAATTAAATTTAATATTAGAAAAATATTAGAAAAATATATTTAAAAAAATGATTATCAAAATAGCAAAAAAAAATTCACTTATGTACCTGTGTTTGCAATATTTTATGAAATATTTTATTAACCTAAATTTGATGTCTGTAAAAAATATTTTTGTCTTCATTTAATATTACTTTTCCCCACTTCACTCCTACTTTCACTGCTAATCTAAATGAATATAATTTTCTTTTTTTTTCTTTTTATTTGAGAGATACACATCGCACATCTCACAGTGTTACAGTAAAGAAGCTGTTAAAAAACGAGCGCGTCTGCAGCTCGGCGGCTGTAACTACCACCTTTCCCTGTAAAGTGGTAGCACCGGCTCAGATTGATGTCGAGCCGTTTCTCCAGCCTGAAGCACAGTCGCCCATTACCTGTGCCTGTCATTTTGTATGGGACCATAAAGCCCCCCTCATTTGTGCAGTAGAACTGGCCAGTATATCAAAGTACACACCGCGCTCAACAAACATATATATCTTTATATATTTTTTTTATACAAACCCCCGTTTTTAGAGTAGTTGGCACAGGTTCTTAAAATGCAATAAAAACTGTAATCTGTAATTTGGTTTTACAATAGAAAATCAGACAATAACAAAGTACGTGTCGAAGACAAACTGTGGAAATGGACGCCTGTGGTATACTGTACTGGAGTGTACTGTACTGTACTGTATATTGTACTGCAGTATACGCCAAAGTTAGAACAGAGACACAGGGACATTGAAGGAGAGTCAGGCTAAGTCTTTAGCCGCTGCTCATACAACAAATATGTAAAAAAAAATCTCATTGATGCAGAGGATGACATTGAAATGTACGAGACAGATACAGGTTTTGTTTTTATTTTGCAGCAGTTAAACCAGCATGGTTTAGTAGTGAAGTGAAGTGTGACCTGCCTGCAGTCCAGATCTGTCTCCTGTTGATAGCGCCTTATGACAATAACAGCAAAAATCACTGTAAATCACTGACAAGAAAATAGGCAAACTTTAATTGAACTTCTTGAAAAAAAATCATTGAAGGTCACATCAATTTTAACAATATATGTATACATGTATCGTGCACCACTACATTGCCATATTATTCTTGTCATGTTTTGAAAAGTCTGATCTTTCTGAAAGTCTATTTTTTTAAACTCAGTTTCCCTTTTGTATGGGTTACAGGATGGAGTCCACAGAGAAATGTGAAGTAGTCATACAGCATTTCAACGGCAAATACCTGAAAACTCCACCAGGCATTCCAGGTGAGTCTCACTCTCTTCAACTCTTCGCCCCCTCCCCGTCCCCCCATCCGCGCCCCCTCCCCCCTCGCCCACCCTTCATTCTTTCAGCCTTGCCTGAAAAAAAAAAAACTTCACCTCTGCGATGAGGAAACCTCCTTTCTAATTCCATTATGGTAATTTCTCATCTGTGATCAGCCGGACAGCTTGATAGATTACACACAGCGTTGTTTCTGACACCTGAAGGTAGCTGGGTTACCTACGGCTGAGTGGCTGATGGTCCGACATCTCTACCTCTGCCTCTCTGTTCTCTGCTGCTGTCACCTTCCCTCTGCCTCCGTGGTTTCTGCTGCCGCCGCTGCTGCCGCAGACGGAAACTTCTCGGGCAGAAGAAAAACCCGTTTAATATTCACAATCATGCCTCTGTGCTGTTCTTGCAATCTACTTAAGAGCTTGCACTCTCCCCTCTTTCCTTTTTCTGTTCAGACACTGTTGCTGTGTCCTCTACTTCCACTTTTTTTTTTTTTTCATTCTTCTTTTTCCTGTCGGCAGAGGAACATGCTGGCCAAGGAGAGAACAGGCAGGGAAGTTTAAAAAAAAAAAAAACAGAGAGAGAGCGAGAGAGTGTGAATGTCAGGAAATCAAGGCACTTGTAGAGACAAGATAGCGCCACTTGGTGTGCTAGCGCAGAGATTTGTCATTTTCCTCCTGTGCCCAAAGTGCCAAGCCTGTCCCGGAAAGTTTGAGCCACACGGAGTCAAAGAGTGGCCAATGTTAGACAGAACACAGCCACACGTCTCCCGGGGATTAGGGGGTGACAAGAGGTGGGAGGAAAAGGTAAAGTCTGGAGTGGAAAAATGCTGAGCGAGCTCTTCACTGGCCAGGTGCTGCTGCGCCTGAAACCTTCCCATGTCTCCCAGCAGGATATGCAGACCGTACGGGGGCAATGCTAAGTAGATCTTTCTCCCCCCCCCCCGGGGCAGTTTTATTAACAGTACTCACACCTCCACCCGGTGGCAGAGAACCAGCAGAGCCATAAATTGTTCTGCAGATAGAAAGTGATCTCCAAAAAGAGACGGGGTTTTTCAGACTGAGAATCCCCACAAATGCCCTGGTTTCTGCATAGCCAGCAGCCATTAAAGGTGAGGCGAGCGGTGGGTGTCGGAGCTGAGCCGTAACAGGAAACCTTTAAAACTGTAATATCAGGCTGACCTTCCATCTCCCAGCTGCTCCACTTTTATTATTGTTAATCGATTGTTCTGGCCTGTGCCAAGCATCGAGATTTACTGCCCTCTGAACTGAGAGCAAATCCTGCTGTGGATTCAAGAGCTGGTAGGTTTACAAAGTCGGCGGTGGTCAGGCACCGCTGAGGGTCCCTCCTAAAGGGTCCATGAAACTGAAGGTCCACAAATCAGTTGGATCGTCAAAATAAATCTCTCCTCCCTCGTGGTGGCTGCGGTTCTTGAAAACACACGGTAGGGAAACAGGAAGTGGAAATAATGTTGGTATAACTTATTAAAATGAACATGAGGAAAAGAAAATGAAAGAATTTTTTTTTATATTTATTTCCTTTGGTGAAATAAATATAATAAAAAAATATTGTAACGCATTCAGGATTCAGGGATCTGGATTCCCTTTAGCCTATGACAGTAGAGGCATCATTGTCAAGGCAAGTTCACCTCTGTCTGGATAATGTACCTAACTTCAGTCAGCCAATCAGAAGCGAAACAGTCATGTGGCCACATGTGGTGTTAGCGTTAGCTGCTGCTAAGTCAGTTTAGCCCTGTGTTTTTTTTCCCTTCCTTCTGCAGAAGTCTATGCTGTCACTACCCCTGTAATTAACCCAGTCACTCAGAGCGTGGCATTAATTAGTATAAATGTGTTAATTGGTGGACGGCACGTCATAAATACTAACCCTGAGACTTTTCAAAAATATTTTTTTACTGTGATTCTGATTCCACGGTCGTGTAAAGAATCATGAGAACTGGGCGTTGTCCCAGCTTTCAGTCACCGTCTCTGTGCGTCAGGGAACTCTCTGGACGTCCCTCTCTTGTCAAACTTGAGTCTTGTCTCAGCAGAGAACCCTGGAATGTGTTCTTTCTCCGCCCGGAGACAGTGACGAGGCCCGTGGACGTGTGTTTGTACAAGTTCGCCCGTCGTTTGTTCTTCCACAGCCGCTCGCCGTGGTGTATTTAAATGTATGTATTTTTATAGCAGGGGAGCGTATATGCTGTTGGTGTGTGTGTGTGTGTGTGTGTGTGTGTGTGTGTGTATAAGTCATGTTGGTGGTATTTCCCCAGAGCCCTTTGCTATGCAGGGCAGCTTCTTCATCCATCCATCGTTGACAGCTCAGCGGCACCCCCTC
>NC_024324.1:8643855-8656314 GCF_000523025.1 Cynoglossus semilaevis | reverse complement strand
CTGCCACACACAGCTTTATGATGGTGTGTGTGTGTGTGTTTGTGTGTGTGTGTGGCAGCCCTGACTACAAACACTGTGAGGGACTTGACACATACACACACAGACAAAACCACATAAGCACAAATATGGTCACGCAGCGATGACTTTGACCTGAATGGAATGTCAACATCCATATCATGCTAATGGGAGCGCTTTTTTTTCTCACCATTTAGCATTTAGAACCTAGCGCACGCACATGCACGGCACACCGGCGTAAACAAACACAAACACATAGACACGCATGGATTTCCAAATGTTCCAAGTTCACTGCCCGCCAGTCTTTCTGACCCATATCTGACAAGTCTGTGCATTTCCAGCTTAGGCACTCAATCATAGCCTGTCAGGCCGGTGCGTATTTATGTGTTTGAGTGTGTAGGAGAGACGGTGGGGAGGGGTCGCAGCTCAGCTGCCCGTAAGACGTGAGGTACCACCCTATGTGAAATATTTTTTTTAAATAAAAACATTAGTATATTATTTAATATTAATGATGTGGCGCTTTGGCCCAGAGGCAACGTCTCTGTCATTGGTGTGGAACCCCAGGGTTCACCTCCTGGGCAAGTTCGAATCCCGGTTAGGGCGGTTGGTACCTTCCAGTGGACTCACCACCTGCAGGAAGGTTTGGGGGGTTGGTACGGTGCAATGTGATTTGGGTGGAGACTGATGCCCCCGTGACCCGGTAACAGATAAGTGGATGAAAATGGATGGATGGATGGATATTATTAACAATAATAAATTCATCTAGAGCGCGGAGATGCGAACAGATGGTGGCTAACGACGCCATGGATGGTTCCTGTTGAAATTTTAATGTAATCACATCTGACTTCCTCCTGGTTACATGTAGTGTTGGGTTGATATACAGTGTGTTGGGATGGCGGCAGATGGCGGCTAATGATTCTCCACCAGCTTCCTTACTCCTGCCATTAAGCCTGAAATGAGACGAAGTCGAAGGTGTAGCGTCTGTGCAGAGTGGAGTCGTGTCTGAAGGGTCCGACTGTTGTCATGGGTGGTGACAGTCGGAAACGACATGTGTTCTTAAAGTAATTCATTAACCTGTGACATTGGAGTCGCCTCGTGGTTCTTAGTTAGAGAAGGAACTGAATCTGAAAAGTCATTTTTTATACCTTTAGATAATTGAGCCAATCATAGCAGGCGTTGGCTGAGGGTGGGGCTCACCCTGGACAGTACAGTGTCTATTATAGGTATACAGAGATAAACAACCATTCACACTCACATTCACCACACCTGTGCTCCAGTTAACCAATGCTAACTGGTTTAAACCTACTGTAGTTCCTGAACTGCAGTACCAGGAAACAACCACAGGGAGAACAGACACACTCTATACAGAGAGAGCAGGGTTAGACATTTTTACTACATTGTTACATGAATGTACCCCCCCACCCCTCCCTCACCGTACCCCTCCACCCTCCACCAGGAACTGGATGACTTCATCCTCCATAGACTCCTGTAAGTTGGACAAAAACTCCAGCTCTTGCATTTCACGTGCGTTCAGTCCAGGTCAGGTTTGTTTGCCGAGCTCTGGTTGATATGAGAGGTGTGTAGCTGCTCGTCCACCCGGCCAGTCACGGCGAGGCCCTGCTGCAGCCGCTCTGCTCTGCCCACATCTGATTGTGATTCAGAGAGAGGGACATGATCGATAGCCCCTGATGGAGCGCTGCAGCTGTTTGGCTATTCCGTGTGCACCGCGGCAGCCGCTCTGCCCGACGCTGTTGTCGGAAGCGGGTGCGTGCGCACGCGGATACAAACTTGAGCAGGAGCTCCGTGGAAAAGTTTGGTGTGTAGAACGTGTGTGCACGGACATAGACACAATTTTTTGTTATTTCCCGTAAACACCCGCCGGTTTCCGTGTGAATTTACTGCGTACACAGAATAAATGGAATTTATGAATTGTGACTAAAACGGTGACCCACAGTGAAGTGACGCTGCGTGATTTACGCCGCAACCCTGAGCACCGACAAAGTCAAAGGACGCGCAGATAAAAAGTGATTTAATCCGCCGGCTGCACCGGGCCGGGCTGATTAAAGCCGCTCCGTCCCACAATGCATTGGACAGCTTAAAGATGACACCCCACGGTAAATTTAATTCAAGCCAGAGATACATTAGCCACTGTTTGCTTTTGGCAGGTGAGTAATCTCATATGTGGGGCCCATATTTGTGTCTGCAGTGGCAGGAAGGGGAATTGATAACATTCCATTCACACTGTGTGCAGTTGTGCTTAGGGAAATAGCTGCTCTTTGTGCCGTTTCCCTGTTGTTTCATCGTCGACGGCGTTCAGCAGAGCTGGAGAATGACCACAGACGTCTGCCGCTCCAGGTTCAGACAAGGTCGAAGGTGCAGTTTTTCCCCCTTTTTAACTTCGGCTGAATGTTGCTCACGCCGTCGTCCTGCTGCCAATATGGCAGCACAGCCCAGACCTGGCTCCAATATTATCCAATAGATGTTGGATAAATAATGAAAACCACATCAGGAAGCCGCCACAGAGGCCCCAGGAGATGGAACCGAACGGAAACATGCAATATGTACAAGCTGTCCTTCCTTTTTTTTTTTTTTTTTTAAAGCACTCAGGCGTTCCTCTCACTCAGATCTGCTCTGTTTTTACTATTTCCTTCCAAACTGCGAGATTCTTTCATACTTTTTAAAGTCAGCTAGTTTTGTGGCCATGTTTGCGAAAAATATGTACGTAATTATTTATCTCTGAAGAAGCTGATGTTCTTGGAATTTCAAATGGTAGAAAGGATTATTAGTTTTTCAGTTGTAAAGAAAGATTTTTTGACAATTAACTTTTATTTTAAAGTCATTAGACAAAGAATCAGAAATGCCTTGAATAGTCTGCAGGATGTCCTCACACATTTTTACGACCTTGGCGAATAGGGGGGTGAGGAGGGAACATCTAAAACAGGCATAGGCAAACTAAGGCCCGGGGGCCAGATGAGGCTCGTTCAGCTTTTTAATCTGGCCCGCCATACTTTCCCAAATTATATAATTTCTTTATGTTATCATTATACTTCTGCCTTTTCCCTGCTATACCCACATTTTTCCAGTAGATGGCGCAGAAAATGTTAGCATTTGTTTGATTTTTGGACAGTTGTGGTCCATGAGTCACAAAGTGACTGATCTGAAACATGCAACATTGACGAGAAGAATTCAAATTTATTTACGTCACGTTTTTACAGGAACAATTTCACATTTCGTCAGAAAAAGTTCCGCTGAGTGAATGTTAAATCAAGGACCTCGGGCGTCGTTGGACTTTGAGTCCTAGCTCTCATCACGTAGAGTGTTTTTTTTTTATTATAATTTGTAGCAGTCTAAGCATGTGATGCTCACAGTGTGTGTGTGTGTGTGTGTGTGTGTGTGGAGGGGAGTTTGGGGTTGGGGGGAGGGTAGCAGTCGCCAGGGGTGCTGTTGCAGGAAAACATCCCCTGTCTGTTGACGTCCTTTGCCAAGGCAACGGTGCCAAGATAGCGGACAGCCCACGGTATTAAAGCGTCCCTGGCTGAATTAAGACAAGTCCCAGATCACTGTGTAAGTCAGAGAACGCCCTGCTGAAAGTGTCAGTCATCCTCCAGTAATCCATGTTCATTTCTGCCGTCCCTCCCACGTTCCCCCGGCTAATAACTGGTTAAGGCCTGTTCCTCCTCCCTGTGGCTGTGGTGGAGGTTTAACATGCAGACAGGTGGGTTTGTGCCTTAGCTATCAGTGGCATCCAGACATGCTCATCTATCCAAGGACTTTTAAGGTGCATGATTCCCACAATGCTTTGTGTGTCACGAGGAAGGAAGGAAGACTAAAAGAAAACCTACAAAAATCAAAGTTTCCATCCATTTATAACAGAGATTTCAAGTAAATTCAAGAAAAAAAAATTAGCATCTCACTAAATCCTGTTCCAGTGTAGTTATAAACCACCTGACCAGAGTGTGTTTATACGTTTATAGGCATGAAATGTAAATTAAAAAAAATGTAATATGAAGCTCTGCGACACCAGCAGGGGCTGGAATTGACCAAAAATACCTGAATTCCGCATTACCAGCCATTTTCTACCAAATAGGATCATTAATTACTAACCTAAATTTTTGTTCTATTAAAGATGAAATGAATAACTTTGACCTCAATCCTCCTAAAAATGTTCATGGCTGTTTTAAATGGAGCAGGTTTTTTTTATAAACGTTGTCAAGTCCCACTTCTCTGCTCTCGTACCTGGATCGTTAGCGTTAGCAGTTGTGACGCACCGTCTCCTCCAGAGGTTTTTTGTGTGTATCTTAATGGAAACAGAAGGTCGGACTGAGTTTGTATTGATAATTAATTAACCGACACTGTCACCGAGTGAACAACCAACTATATTTCTCTCCCTCTCCGTGTTTGTGATCCTCAGTGACACGGAGACAGCTTTCCAATACACACCGCCCTGAATAATAATTATCCACCAAAAACTCCCCTTCAAACGCAATCCCCAGGATATTGCATCATAATGAAATCTGTCCTGTTAGCATGAACCGTTCGCCCCCATTTCCTGACCCCCGCCTTGACTTCACCTGCCTCGCATTACAGGCGGGACACACAGGAAGTTATTATTGGCATCCCCCAGTAAATCAGACAGCTTCCTGAAAAAGGATCAATTTCCCCTGTTGCACTTTCTCATTATAACCTTATCTCGCCCACAGACAATAATCTGGATTTGTCACGCTTTGTTTGTTTTGCCGCTCAACTGTATCAGTCACGAGCGACTCCGAGTCAGAGAGGAGCAGGAGGCAGGAGGAGGCAGGAGGAGGAGGCAGGAGGAGCCTCGCTGAGTGGATCTGTGGCTCAGATCTGACAGTATTTACAGGCTTTGGCTCCTCATCCTTATTCAGAAAGTCTTTTGATTGGCTTTAGTTGGTTTAAGCAGAGAATTTAGACAGAAAACACTCAACGTCAGGGAGGAAGACGAGGGGGAGGAGACGAGGGGGAGGGACAGAGGACGACTCACAGTCAAGTGTTTCTTTATGTCTTGACCAAAGAAAGTTCACACATACAAGAAACTTATGTTTAAATTATATATTTATAGTTCATATATTTTATATTTATAATGACTGGCTGTCGTTCAGGGTTTGATTCTTTTTGACCGTTTCCCTAACGTTACAAAATGCAGCCCTGAACCCATACAGAGCCTCCACCAATAGGTCACAACAGGTTGTTAAAATGCTTCTCTTCTTTTCAAACTAACTAAAAAAAAAAAGAACTAGTTTCCAATTAATTATTAAATTATTAACAAGGTTTAATTCTTGACTTTTTTTTATCTCATCTTTCTTTTAGATAGTTCGTTACTTTGACTATTTTTACACATTTTCTGAACAGTTAATACTAAAGAGTAGTACTCCTTTAAAATATATAATACTATATATATACGTATATATATATAGTATTATATATATAGAAGTTTCTCGGCAGCAGAGTTTCTACTTCATAAATAAGTGAGGCGGGAGAGGAGAACAGATGCTGGAGGTCAAAGGTCGAAGTGAGGGTTAGTGTGTGAAGTCAGAGACAGAGGAGTGAGAGTCGGATCAACGTGAACTTGAACAAGGTTGAATTTAAGTCAACTTTAGGTTCCTGCATCTGCAGCACACACACAGATGAAAGTGTGACCGCTCCCTGAGCTTGACCCCGCCGACCCCCCGCCAGCTGTCCACCATGTTGATCCACTTCTATCTCCCTACCTCTGACCCAGCTCACAGCTCTCCTCGCTTCTTTTGCCGTCCTTGCTTTTCTTCTTCGCTCTCTCATCTGTCCCCTCTCTCCCTCCCTCCCTTTGTCTTTCATCGTCCCTGCCGCTGCCGTCTTCTTTCATCTCTCACTTCATCCTCCCGTCCTTCCCTTCCCTCAGTGCATCACTTTGGGCATCACATCTAATTCCTGCCCATTTTCATCCAAAACGCTCGTCTTTGTAAGTGGACATAGACGAGTGAACGCAGTATTAGACGCTGCCTCGGGCTGTTATTACTTATAAGAAACGCCGCTGTGTTTGACGAGTCGTCCTCCTCTTTTATGTACTGTGTGAACGTCTGACAGCTCAGATCAGTTCCTGCTCTTTTCTTTTAAATTTCATCGACGCACTCTTAAACTGAGCCAAAGTTCAAGGAGAGACCTGCAGTGGAAACACTTTGTCGGAAAATCTCTCCCCTTGGTTTAGCAGTTTTAACAGAGACCCTGAGAACAGGAGAGAGACACGGAGATGGAACAGAGACAAACAATCACCAGTTTGTTGTTAATAGTATAATTCAAAACACTTTATCATTTAATAATTTAATATATCAACAAAATATTCCAGTGTCCAGACTGAGTTTATCTGAAGGAAACAATATGTCAGTTTTGTAAATGCCCATCCTATTGAGAGGAAATCGGATGATAAAGCTTGACACGGCTGAGGTCAATGAGAAAATGGAAATTATATACAAAACAGAATTCATTTTTTAAGGTCATGGTTGAGGTAATTTCCAGATTACAAAATTATAAATTCTTCAAATAATATATAGAAAATGTAAATCTAATGAAATTTGATTAATTTTCCACAGACTAACTACTTCAATGAATAATTAATTCATTTGAAGTGTAGTTCTGCTCCGAGCCTGTGGGTGTGTTCGTATATATAATAAAGATAGTGAACTAATTTCTACCTGTTCTGCTGCGAGCCTGTGGGTGTGTTCGTAGTTCACCAAACAAATATATAAATAAATAAAGATAGTGAACTAATTTCTACCTGGACACAGACTGTCCTTCAGTCTCCGTCCTGTCTCTGTCTCTGTTGATGAGGTCTCCTCTGGACTTCTTCCTGATTGAATCTTCAGATAAATCTAATGTCGGACTCGAGGCAGTGTGGAATGATGACTCCTCGGCCTGTCAGCAGATCCGGGGGGGGGGGGGTCGGGGGTCACAGAGTTTGTAGCCTTTTGACCGTCCCTCCCTGTCCTCCAGAATTAAGATGAAGTTCACTGAGGAGGATAATCATGCTCCGAGGTCTCTGAGGTATTCCAGCAATCCAGCAGGGCTGCTCTCTGTGGTCGGCCGCTCAACCCCTCTCTCTATATTAGGTTAGACTGTCACAACACATGAGTTTGATAAATGACAGCTTTCCGTTTTTGGGTTTTTGTTTTTTTTTTTGCCATATATGCCGTAAAGTATACAGCTGAAAGTAAATAAAAATACCAAAGTATGGCGACGAAAACCCCAAATGACCTGATTGGTTCCTGCAGGAGTCGGCCGTAGAAAGGCAAGGTTAGAAAAGATAAAATCAGGGAGAGAAAAAAAATAAAACATAACACAAGCATCAGTTACATCCGACCACGTCACTGCCATCATCCCCCGGACACAGAGGGCAGTGAGATAAATGTGGCTGCTGCCCCTAAAATAGAGCGCTGGCCTCCGTCAGAACAGGACGCAGGCAGGCAGTGTGGGAACAAGCACAGGTCACCGCGGTCAGGGAGAGTTATTTCTGTCGCACCGCTGGACCTCCAGGAGTGGACGCCCATTCACTGCTGCTGCTGGCTGCCAGCAGGGAGGGGGACACACACACACGCAGTGAAAAACTAAAGTGTGAACACACCTACGTACTCTGCCAATGGGCGGCCGGCAGGAGTGGGACGGCGTCCATCTGCTGGAAGTTGATATGACAGAGTCCCAGTTACCACATGGAGTGAGACGCAACTTTAGTTTTTTTTTTTTTTTATTGTTTTTTGGATAGTACTACTAGTATTTCTAAAAGTTTTTGTCCCACTGGTGGCAAATACTTTAAAACTCAAACTCGTAGTGTGTGTGTGTGAGTGTGTGTGTGTTTTTACCACGGCTTAAACTGCTATTCATTACTGAGTTAAATCATCATTTATTAGAACTGATATCAATCACCTATCATTAGTATGTTTTATATATATATATATTATATATTATATATTTATATATATATATAAATAACAAGTTGGATGTGACATATATGTATGTATGGGATGAATAAAGTCTTATCTTAAGTATTATATTATCTTATGTATACATATATACATATATGTGTATAAATATATATACACATATATGTATAAAATATATACATGTGTATATATATGTATATATGTGTATAAAATAGAAAAAATAAATACATATATATATACATATATATCTATATATATGTATATGTATGTACATATACAATAAAATTCAGATTTCTGTCAGATATCGGTCCCATATCTGCAGATGAATCTGACTCTGCAGTAGCCGTAGCTCCAGAGGCTAAAACTAAAATTATATATAAATAACACAGTGAACACAAGTGGCTGATTGGAAAATGTTAGACTTTATGAAGAGGAAGTAGGTTGACTTTTCTGGAAGCAGTTCTGTTGAACCGATGACATCAACCAGACTGACACAGAGGTCAATCTGAAGGAACTCTAGAAGCTTCTGGTTTTGGGTGAAGGACGGTGGTGTTTTCAGCTCCACCTTCTCTTCCCTTGGCTCACCCTGTGGCACACGGCCGTTATTGGATGACATTTCCACCTCACTTCTGCTGCTTTTACTCAGTTTTATGAGTCATTTTAGGTTTTAGTTTTTTTGTTTTTTTGGTTTTGTTTTTGTCGTTCCAATTACAGAAGCAATGCCCAGAAAGAAAACACAGCAGCAGGCCAACAGTCTGTGTTTCCATCCTTTATTCTTTCACCCTCTCTCCCTCACCCTCCTCCTCTCCATACACCCCCACAACCCCCCCCCCCACATACACACAGACACATCAATAGTCCATTAGGGGTGTGTTGCTTTCATTACCTGAAGCCTGGCCTTAAGACAGCCTTCAGAGTGGAGTGGTCCACCAGCTCTCACTGCTGTCTCTCTATCAGGACAGTAGGGGGGGGGGTACCTGGGGACCACCACGTTGTCTTGTTCTGCATCTCTACGGCTGCCTGTATCCCCCCAACAGACATAAGTATTAGACAGCGAAAAAATACTAGGGGAGTTGGACAGTACACACGGCCACACATCAGCTCAGAGGGAGAGGTCTCTGAGGAAGTGACCTTTAGATGGTGATTAGAACCAGGATCTGTGTTTATGGTAATATATGCATACACATTTGTACAGCTATATTGGTAAAATATATGGAATAATATTAGAAAAATATTTAGGAAGCTGTAAAGAGTATATATAAAGTCGGTCCTTGGACACAGCTCTGAACCTTGTACACTTTAGGATTCGTATAACAAACAGTTTTCTTACACTGGTGTTACTCTAGTGGCTGCCAGGTGTCAGGACAGCCAGGCCCTGGTGGACCAGTTCAGTCAGGGCAGAGGCATGAGAACCAGAGTCAGATTTATAATGCTAAATCTACTCAACAAAATACCTCCAAACAGGAAGGTCTAAAAACATGTTCAGTACTGCTGAGAATGACGTGGTTGGTTTTGTAGTTTTGGTTTGAATACTTGGTGTGGGGGGGGGTTGTATTTACCTGCCTAAGACTTTTGCCACGTCTAGTTCAGGCCCCTCAAACCTGACTTGACGATCATGTTTCTGTAAACTTGACCAGGTTTGATTTTATTTCAGACCCAGATCCACTGTGTATGTTTAAAAAGAAATGACCTCATAAAGTATTACTACGTTGACACTCTGTACTCCAGTATAAATACAGCCTTCGCTTTAATAACAGGGGGAGATAAAAGGAACAACTCAAAGGGCGAACATGATAGTAGAACAGCAGATCTGTAAACCCTGATGACGAATGTTTGAGGGTTTTCATCAATGCTACGATATACGGCGGCCATCTTGCTGTGCTCGCTCGTAGGGTTTGGGAAGCATTTGTAAAAAAAAAAAACGTACCACGATGTTTCCTCTATTCACCGCGGCTAGCATCTCTCTCTCTCTCTCTCTCTCACACCGGGCCACTCAGATTTATGAATTACCTTGAGTCAGTCACATCTCTCCTCCAGCTCCCAGACGTAATCTTGCCACAGATGCATCCAGATCAATTTTTCGGGACGTCTTTATTTGTGGAGTGAGCAGCAGGCCTCGGCTCAGCCTGGCATTGTATGTGGTGGGGAGTACTGTGCGGGGGGTTGAGGAGGGGGAGGGTCGGATTGTGTGTGTGTGTGTGGGGGGGGGGGGATCCAATTTCCAGCCGCAAAGCAAACGGCCTTGGAGATCAAGGATTATACAGCAGATTTGGTCGTCGTTGGTCTGATATTGATTCACCGCGGCCCTAACGCTCCTGCAGGTTGTACCTCGTCCACGGAAGCTGTTGAATGTCGCTGCCTTTAGCTTCAGCCCCCCCCCCCCGCCGTCCCCTCCTCCTCCTCCTCCTCCTCCCCACTCTCATTAGCATCAGCCTTGATTGGTAAATTATTGCCTTTTGTTTTTGATCAATATCTACGGATTTTTCCATTGACACTTTCTTAGTGAAGTCGCGTTTTGCAGCAGTTGTTTTTTTTTTCTCGGATGTGTTAAAAGATCAAAATCAGCTTCCCTCACCACTCTCTGAGAAGCAGAAGAAGAAGAAGAAAGAAAAAAACGCCCCAAGCGTTTTTAATAACGGTGGTTCAGAGAGTTTGACAGGTCTCTCATTTTAATGCACCGGCAGACAAAGAGCTGAGAAGAAGTGAGATCGCTCCTCTTTTCTAAGAAAGGGTTTTTATATATATTTATATATCTGAACTTCAGCCGTCTTTTTAGCAGCAGAAGAATGTTCTTCCTCTTGTTCCTCAGCATTTTCATACTCCTGAATGTCACATTACTTAAGGGCCAGAATATTTTTTTTTTTTTACTTAAGGCTTTTATTTCTTGGCAGTTTTATTATGAGAAATTCTCCCTATGGATAAAAAAAATATACAAAAAAAAAACCTTTTAATGAAGTCTTTCTATAGTAGCAGAAATTCACTTTTTCAGAGATTTAAAAAAAAAAAAGTCAAATGTTAGCATCAGTCAACACTGTATGGATGAAAGTTTAGCTTTAAATTGCTAATAATGTACAGTATATGGTAGGTATTGTCGCCAGGTATTTCTTTTTATATTTAAGATGTGTTTAGGTGCATTTATATACTTATAATTACACATATTGTTCAAATCTAAAGTCATTTTAATGATTTTCCATAGTGACTAAATTCTAAATATGACCTTTATTTTTTAGTTTTTGTTTCAAACAGTTGCCTCAGCAGCAGCACGTTCTTGTCCCCCGTCTGAATGCTGAGGTTTTCAAACTTTCCCTTTTGAAATCCCCATCATTTGTAGTTTTGCATACACAAACACAGCCATTAACTTCTCCCCCCACTTTTCATCCATCACTTCTGATGCACTTTTGATGTGGCGTCCCACACTGAGCCTCACTCCTGGCCCCCCTCCGCCGTCGCACAGCGTCCTCAGTCTCAGCCAGTCTCACACTCGGAATTAAAAGTTTGTTGTCCTGCCATTTAGCCATCTGTTCTGCAACTTCAGCTTCTCTCCATCACACTTTCCTCCCCCCCCACACACATCTTTCTCCCTCTCTTCCCCGAACACACACTCATACTGTAAACCAGACTTTGTAATTGTGGTTTGGAAAAGCGGAGGAAAGGGAAAGAACGTGGTCTTGAGTTCTAATTATTCAACAATGTATGTGTAGGGTCTGCTTTACCCATCAAATGGACCATTACGGGGGTCGAGTCAACAGTGGGCAGTGTTGGATGTGGAGACGGGGTCCAAATCCCCCTCAGTTCACACAGCTAGTACGAACAACAAGAGTGGATTATCCAGCGGCCCCTGCTGGGGGGGAGTGAACGGGTGAGAATAGGAGAAAGATAAAGGAGGTCACTGATAAATAACAGGCCGGGGAACTGAATAAGTAGCAGCCTCATCAGACCTCATCAGCTCCTCCAATGAGGACTCACGTCGTGGGGGCTGGAGGGTGACAGATGAGAGCGAGCGTAGGGGTGTGTGTGTGTGTGTTCTCTCCTCTGCAGCAGCACCGACTGCCCTGATTGGTAGGTCAGTGTGTGTATACTGTATATACTGTACGTACTATATATACTATATATACTGTATATACAGTATATACTGTATATACAGTAAAAATGTTGAAGAAAAAAATCCTTTCTCCTTCAGGATGAACGTTCTCTTGGAGAAGCATCTCTTTTTAGATAGTTAAAAAACAATGTACATTTATTTAAACCAGGTCCTTCACATTAAGCCCACAGCGAGGTATTTCTGATATACAATTCTTTTTTTTTTTCTATTTAATGAGTTTTATACATTTTTATCTTGAACATATTTTCCCGACGCTCTCTTGTTTTTTTTTTCTTCCACTCTGAGCCTCCGTTTATAAATGAATTTAATTCCTGCCTCCCTTTTTGCCCTGATTCCTTTTACAGCTGCATTTCCTTTCTATTGTTTTCACACTTGCAGCTGATAAGTGCTTTTTATTTACACTGCACTCTA
>NC_024324.1:8605468-8643849 GCF_000523025.1 Cynoglossus semilaevis | reverse complement strand
CCTGCTGATGCGTTTTAATATTTAACGTCCTTTTCTTGTTAGGTCTGTTTTCTTCTTCTTCTTTCTGAATGTCAAGCGATTTGTAAAACTGCTGCAAAAGTTAAGAAATAATAATAATAATAATAATTTATTGGTATAAAATAATCTGAAACATAGAATCACCAGTTAGCGTACCATACTATTGTTAACAGCTGTTACCTGTTAGCATGGGGGGGGAAAAGTACGTCGGGGTAACTTTTAGTTTGTCAACACTGAAGTTTGTCAGTGTTAGCGTCACCGCGCTGCTGTTGGTGTGGATATTGATGTTGTGTGTGTGTCAATACTGCTCCCCTCCCACATTACCTCCCAGAGTCAGAACATGTGAGAGACACAAAAAAAAAACGACTCTTCATCGATTGGAAGCCATTAATGCAAAGTGAGAAAAACAAAAGCCTTTCATCACATCTGAGATGTTTAGGCCACCACTTCACAGACGGTCAAACTTTCTTTTTTTTTTTTTTTTTTGACGGTCAAACTTTCTTTTTTTTAAACCTCCTGTAATCCCACAGATTGTTGTCTCTCGAAGAGGTGAAGAGGACAAAACAGTGAACTTATTTTGAAACTGTTTCCTGAGTGATTATTCTCCTGAGACGATGGACTTTTTTTTTCTTCTTTCACATTCTCTGACACTGTTCTGAAAAAAAAAAAACAAGGCTGAAAAATCTTGGCTGTTTTTTGCCGACAATTATTTCACGTTTGGGGACAGCGACTTAGAAACCAGCTTTAGATTTACCACTTTATTTTTTCTTGACATTACTGTCGTATAAATTTGCAGGCTGCAGATGAGTTTAACGGGATTTAATATTTATATACTGTAATGTGCCAGGATAAAATATGACACACACCTCATTAAGTGAAGTGTTTTATATTCTTGATAGTTGCATATTCATCCAATTATTAGCTTGACCTTTACTTTCCCATCAAAAACAATTTCATAAATGTCACTTTAGTGAAACGGCTCCGTAACTTGAATGAGATTTTCACGGCGACTTCGGATGAACGTGCCACTTTGTTGTCAGCGGCTTTTTTCTTTTTTCTTTTTTTTTTGAAAGTAGGAAAAAATTGCCTTAAAATGTCTGAATTAGGAGCTGGAGTGTCTGATGAACCGCTGTCTGTTTGACAAAGCACACATGAAGGCGGTTGGTGTCTAAATTTGGACGTAATTATCCTTTCAAATACGGGCGGCTATGCTACTAAGCTTGGATTATCCGCCACATTCCTACAGAAAAAAGCATTTTTTGCTCACACGTCCTCCACAGTAAATGACAGATGAAAGTCCTGTCATTTAAAAAACTGCGAGTCTACGCTTTTACACGTTTGAAATACCAATATTTTCCGCATTCTACCCATAGTAACTGTTTCATATAATTTGCGGCTCCTACTTCATTCCTGGAGGCGATGGGGACACGAGCAGCGTCCCACAACATCTGTTGGTTCACTCAATGTAATTACGGAGTATTTCTGAAATGAAAAACCCTGAACTAATGTGCTGGCAGTAATGCATTTACCCTGTCATGCCCAGGAATGACACTTCAGGTGTGGTATTAGCAACTGCAGTGGCAGATAATGACCACGTTCACCTGAGGGAGGCGATATAGATATTTTCACAGATGGTTCATAATTGTTTTTGTTTTTTTCTGGTCAGGCTTATATTTGTCATACAGGACAGGACAAGTTAAACACCTAAGGGAAAAAAATGGACAATTTAAATTTATGCAAACGTTAGCTGAAGTATAATTTCACAGCAAATGCTTCACAAATGTCTCTCTGATCTTTGACCTTAAATACTCACATGTAACATTTTTTTAGATATCATTTATAACATTAAAAAAATATATAATATAAAAGTGAAAATATTAGCATTACATCTTGTGCAGTTAGCGGTTCGGATGTTTGGGCAGGAATTGTGAAATAGACACTGCATATATATCCTGAGAGTAGCATTAGTCCCATGAGCTAGCGTTGTTAGCATACCTTAAGAACAACCATATAGATGCTAACATGCACATGCTAACAGGACGGTGTGTGTCTTTGAATGAATTGGTTTCCACTCCTGTTGTTGTCGTTGTTCTTTTTCTTCTACTGTACCTTGACTCCAGGAGTGTCTCTGGTCTCTGGTCATACACAGGATCAAACCGCAAAAAATCAGTCAAGCGTCTCCTTTTTTTCTTTTTAACAAATGGAGAGCCGTAGTGATGTAGTGCGCTGCTTCCTGTCGTCCGTTGTGTGTGTGCAGGACATGCCTGCGTGGCTGCACCACTGAAGTGAAAGAGCACAAAAAGCTGCTGCACCTGCAGCTTCTGTCAGCGAGAGGAGACCTCCTTTCAACGCCGCTTTAATCACCGTCTCCACAGTTCGGCTCTGCACACACTCGGCCGGTCCAAATCCTCACACACACACACACACACACACACTCACTCACTCACTCACACACAGACGCCTTCTTCTGATCCCTAATCAGCCCCGGTGCCACTCTTCATTGATCCTCAATCAGTTACAGTAAAGGGGACTCTATGAAACCTACCTCACCTTCCTCCCCCCTCACCTCCCCCCTCCACTCTCTACTCCCCCTCTTATTAGTCAGGTTGCCCTGCTTCCATTGATCATAAATCAACGTCACTGCAGGCATTGATCGTCAATCACCCTCTGTGACATTATTGATGCGGCTGCTCGCTCTGCCACAGGCCTGCCCTCAGCCTCCCGGCCCGCTCGCAGCCTGGCTGTGGCATATTGATCCCGCCCCCCCCCTATCCCCCCAGATACGGTATCGAGGGCTCTTTATTGATAATTCATTTATTGTGCTGTAATTTCATTTTCTTTCCTGTCTGTACTGTTGTTACTGGAAGCCCCCACGGTGGAAACCTGGTTAACAGACACGCAGCCGTTAGTGCGCTCCACCATGCGTCTCTAAGTGATGTGGCTCAGTGCTCTGTGTTTGCAGTTCAAGGCATTTCTTCCACCTCACTTTAAATGTCACTGTCAATTTTCCAGCGACGGGAGCTTAAAGGTTAGATAGGCCGACTTAAGTGGAGTAAAATCAGAAGCCGGAGACTCGGAGCTCCTCCTGAAAAGCTGTCAAATGCAAAGCAGCGTTTCATAACCTCGGTGTTTTCGCTGGACGACCGTGGAGGAGCGTCTGTACAGAAGGCCACAGACGAGTGTCTGGTCTAAGAACTGTTGTTCTTGTTTACAGCAGAGTGTTTTGTTGCAGTCGTAGACGTATAGATGACGCACATCAGTCATCCGACAAGCGGAGCTGGCAGTGAAAACATTCCCGTTCAGTCACGGATCCCATCACAACCTCATGAGTAACACACACACACACACTTTATGGCCGGGACGCACTAATTCATGCACATGCATTAGTGCTTTATAGCTGCTAATTAATCTTTTTATTTTCCTGTTGTAACGTCTGCGGCTCCGGAGTAGTTTTTGTGGTTGATGTCGATCTCACAGAGGCAGGAGCGGACGGAGAGTGAAGCAGGAGTGAGTTTGTGTTTCTCTTTGTTCTTCTGGATGTTTGCTAGAGTTTAACTAAACAACTTGTGGTTATTAGAGGTATTTTTTAATTACTATTTTCTTTATTTTGCTCAAATGTTTCTGAAAGAAAAACAATTTATTTTATCAAAGCTAGCTATCTGCTGGTTTAACTGTAGGGGGTGCAATATTAGGGAAGTGCTGAGCAAATCAATCAATGGAGTTTGATGGTTGTTTTTTTAATAGTCTAGAACAGTGTTTCCCAAACAAACTAAAAGTCACAAACTTTCGCGACCCAAAGTCAATAGACATTATTCGTAAACTCCTCGAAGACATGATGCAAGACGACCCCCCCCAAAGCAAAACGACCCCCCCAAAAAAAAAGAATTCCTTTTGCGACCCACCTGAGGGTCCCCCCAAAAAAAAAATTCCTTTTGCGACCCACCTGAGGGTCGCGACCCAGTCTTTGGGAAACAATGGTCTAGAATATTAAAGTTTCTTGGTTTTTATTTGTGGTCTCTGTTGTGGGGACAAATGGAGGTACTGGTACTTTTTAATGTCCCTGTGTGGGGACTAATATCTGCCTACATGTAGTTGTTTTTTTGAGCCCACTGACAAACCCATATTGCCCCCCCCCTCCCCCTCCTCAAAAGAAAATGAAATTCGACTCAGGCTCTTGTCCTTTTGGCTGCAGCAGAGGTGCTACAGAGCATGTCCCAACAGTGTCCTGACGGAGACCGAACCTTGATTCATTCTCAGTCTCCGCCAGTGTCACATAGAGCAGAAATATTTGCTGCAGCTCCGGTGGACGGGCAGTTGTGTTGAATTACCGAGCGGCCGTCTGTGTGATTCATCTCTATAGATGGAGCAGGTTTCACGGGTCACTGGAGGCGTTGGCAGTGTTATAATACTGTGCTAACAGGGACAGAGCCGCTTTCACTGTCTGCCCACACAGACAGAGCCAACGACACAGACAACCCCTCACTAGCCCCCCTACGGGCAGAGCGCAGTAACAGCTGCTCTTAAGTCACGGTGGCAGAGTCAGACCTACGGCACTTGAGCCGACGCCTCATCTGTTTCTGCCTCATGTCAGAGCTGCTCTTCCTTGGTTTGTATGTAAACACAAATTCAGTGTGTGATCGCAGAATTACCAGTGCATCAAAGCTGGGAAGACTCTCTCTTACTCACATCATAAAATCCATATTCTCTAAGTGGCAGAGTCATAACGTTTTTTTTTTCTCCTTAAAGATGCTGGCTTCATCATTTCAGTGGTTAGAAAAGCACTTTGGATCAGTGTTATTACAAGTCCAATATGCACTCAAGTCTGCGCTCTCACCAGCCTGACTCTCCCCGTCAGACAGTCACTGTTTAGAACTGTATATATCGGCAACACAAGGGCGTCATATATGCTGTATTTTAATCACAAATTCAATTCTTTGCAAACAAACACTATTAGCTGCAAAGGGAATTAGTGTCGATTCCAACTGTACGACGACTGATTGAAATAAGATTTTAATAACTTGGAAACTAAAAAGAATTTCTAAATAAAATGTTCAAATGTTTTTTTCCCAAAGTAGACGGTACATGTGTCACATTAGAAAAATCACATGGTCAAAAATGTCCCAAAAAGTACATGTTACTCAGTATTAAACCCTGTCCTGTTTAGTTGAACACTGCCCTGATGTATTTGCAGGAATGAAAGAAAGACAAACATGAAGATCTTCCCTTAACCGCATTATTTTTTAGTTTTTATAATTACCTGCTGCCACCTACTGGAACGGTATTAAATTGTTCTTATGCCACTGTTACAGTGACAAACAAAGACGAAATATTTGAATTTAATTAAAATGTTCCGCGGTACACCTGGTGATCTGTACGGACACGCTAATGTTCCACGTTTCCAAATCTGTCAAGTCTTCCACGCTAATGTTCCACGTTTCCAAATCTGCTCAGTGTTTATGACCAGCACACACAGACCTGACACGTCGTGTGAACTCGTCTCGTGTTTGAAATGGCACTGAGCCTCTACTCCCACTGTTTGGTGATCACCGCAGGCATCAGTTTTTAAATTTGTCAAATTAGGCTTTAACAAATAGGATTAAAGTTTTTAGTAAGAAAAATAAATAATAACTGTAATAAAAACTGTACTTTGTCCTTTTGCCCCAGAGCAAGAAAAGTCCAAGTGAATTACCAGACTGGGGATATAATGGTTTTAATCCCATTCTCTGGAAGTTCACTGACTCTTTATAATAAATATTAAAAAAAAAGGTTTGCACATGTCAACTGGAAACAGCAGGTTGACTTGGCTCTCTGCTCGTCGACCCATCTGCGACGTCGGAGACTGGCCTGTTTCTCATTGCGGTGTGTTCTTAACCAGGATCTTATTTCATATCCACTGTGTTTTCCACGGTCCCACGCCGTTCCCTTACAGTTATTGCTCCGACCTCAATGCGGACACTTGTACTGTAATTGCAGTCCTTCACCAGCTGTGTAAAGCTACCAGTGATACGGAGACCTTCTGCGGCAAACGAGATGTTGGCAGCGCGCAGCGGCATGTGTGGCTTTAACATAGGAAACATCTGCCAGTGCCACTTTAAAATCGCAGCTAACTACGGGAACACCCGGCTCTGCCAAATGGAATGACTGCGGCGAGGGGCTGTCTGCTGGTGTAAATGTTGTTTTAATATACGGCTGCAGGTTAGCTAGACCTTCAGCGGAGTCGGCCAACGTACACACCGATGTGTAGACGCGCTCTCCCCGCCTCGCCCGCCTCTGCCGTGTACCTCGTCTGTTTGTGATTTGTTTTGTCGCCATGGCAACATTAGAATTTTTTAGCAGCGAGTTGAATTAGTGGGTGAATCTAAAATGAAGTTTTTATTACAGGTAACTCAGAGCTGGTCTCGGGAGATTTTGGCAAACAGCTGGAAACATCCAGCCTTTTTGGCACCGCTCTTGCTGCGCTCAGATTTACAGTGAGAGCTGATTAAATGAGCACTCCAAGTCACAGTCACCTTCAGCCATTTTTAGCATTTCTAATTAGAACAACTTTGCATTCCTGTTTAAAGGTAATAGACGGCGGCTGTTCCTTACAGCAGGAGCGCTCTGACAGATTGATGGTCAGTTAGGCCTCTCTTGACCTCTGTTGACCTCTGTCTTTAAAATCCATGTTATTGTCTCAGGCTCAGAAATGATTTAACAGAACGTTTCTGCTGTTGTGAAATTTATTTAAGGCTGTTTTTGGCTAACGTTTAGTTTGTCCTGGGCTAACATTAGCATGTTTATAGCATGTAAGTACTGCTTTTAGTTATTACAAACACTATTCAGTTATTCTGGATTTACATAATAGTCAAAATATTTTTGCAAGCACTTGTTTTGGATGATCTAATCTGGATTATTTCTGGTCTACAACTATTTATTTTTATACTGTTTGATATTTTGATACAGTGATTTGTCTGAACAAACTTTTAATTATGTGTGGATGTTTTTTATTTTGGCTAATATTTAGCTTCTTTTTTTGTTTTTGCTAATGTATTTGTTTTTTCAGACATTTTTTTAAACTAAATATTTTTTTTTGTTTTTGCTGATGTATTTATTTTTTCGGAGACATTTTTTTAAACTAAATCCCGATCCGTGCCCTGTTGTAGCTGCTTTATCGATGTGAGGTCTCCTACAGTTCGTATGACTGGTGGAAACCTACACAAATGGAAGTGCGCTCTCCGTGGTGCTAATGTTTTCCAGGGCCGGTCTGATTGTCTGAGCCAATTGTAGTCGTCTGCTGCAGCGTGGACTCGTACGGTGGAGCTGATCTCATCCATCAGCTTTGTTTATTTGTCTGAATCAAGTCAGGGATCAGTGTCTGCTCAGCAGTGCGAATACACAAATAGATAAGAGTCATAGACAGATAGACAGATAGACAGAAAGACAGAAGGACGATGGAGAGAGATGGATTAGCATGTCACAGACTCCCTACATAACATTAGTCTTGTTAAGTGCCCAATATCTCATCGATCAGGCTCCTACAGCAGCCATCCAGGGCTCATCTCTTCACTCCTCTTCCTGTAATCCATATTATCATCTCAGGCCTGTGCTGTGCTGCAGGAACCCTCGGTGGAAACGTCAACTAAGGTCTGATCAATAAGCGTATATGGAGCATGTGGAGCGGATGTGGTGCGTTGTTGACATCCGTCTGTGCCTTCACTCATCTTTCTGTCTCATCTGTACGGTCAGTCGGATGAGCGGACAACTGGTCTACCTCCACTCCTGCCCCTCACTGAATCTCCCGTCTCGTCCGTCCCCGCTCTCCGTCACTGTCTCTCCGTGACACTGTATCTGTCCCTCCATCCATCTCCCTCCTCCTCTCTGTCAGGCTCCTCAGTTTCAGCACCTACTACATTTATCAGGTCGTGTCATTGAGCCACGTGCACCGTCTTCGTTTCCATGTGTGAGGATGCAGGGACAGATATTGACTGAGGACCGACTGAGAGTCCTCCCTGTGGGGACACTGCTCCACATGCATGTCAGTGTCCGTCTATAAACCCCCCAGGTTGACTCTGGTAATGGCTCCAGTATTTATCACCAATCACTTCATTAGATACTCAGCGCCTTTAGGCTCCAGAGCATTGTTTCCCAAAGACTGGGTCGTGACCCTCAGGTGGGTCGCAAGAGATTTTTTTTTTTGGGTCATCTCACATCATGTTTCCCAGGAGTTTATAAAAAAAAATGTCTATTGACTTGAAGCACTGCTCTAGAAGAGGGGTCTCAAACTCCTGGCCTGCAGGCCCTTTTTCAGTATGCAGTATGCCACTAGATGTCAGTATAAGTAAACTGACCCCCTGCTGTTAGTTTTTGGCCCTTAAATGACTTGAAATGTTTACCTAAATGCATTTTTTTGTGGGGGAAAAAAGCAGATGGTTAGGGCGAGTGGGGGGAAAAAAGCAGATGGTTAGGGCGATAAAGCCCAAACCTCATATTGCTATAAATCTGAAACATTTCTGTCATTGCAGTAGACACCTGCTGCTCACCTATGGATACTTTAAATGAGCTCTATCCCAGTTTGTTCACCCCTGTCTGACCACGTTGTCCATCTTCCCGTGGCTCCGTCCAGCTGCGGGACAGAACTCACACCATCAGCAGCTGGCTTCTTCAACAAGTCACTGACTTCACTGTGCTTAAATGGCCTCCACAGGGACCGGTTCTTAATCCACGGGTGCCTCTGGGATGTGGTGTAGTGGAACAGAAGAATTACATCATGGATGTAGAGCCAGCAACTCTGTGATTCTATCATGTCCATTTGGACGCAAATCCCTCCGAGGAGTGTGTCCAGCATTTTGTTTAACTTGTGTTTGCGCTGGGAGGAGGGCGGGCTCCAACCCCACTGATGGGCCTAATGCTGTGGGCTGCGTCCTATTGGTCCTGTCCATGTCATGTGTTTTCATGCATATTTCTGAGCTCTGTACTGCCGTCTCTCATCTTCGCCCGTCTCTACTTTGTTCCTCTTCCTCCCACACTTCTTCAGTCTCTTCCCACAGCCTCTTCAGTCTGAGCAGACAGGTCAAGCTCACTGATGGGAATCAGACAGTTGTTGATCCAATTAGACAGAGCCCCCTCCTCTCCCTCCCGCCCCCCGCAACCCCACCTCCTCAGGCGACGTGAGATAAATTCCAGTAAAATGCCATCTTTCTTTTGTCCTTTCCTTCAACCTCTGCAAATATGTCCTCGCAGCGACAACACGGAGACGTCCAAATGACTCCTCAGAGCTGCTGAGCTCATGGAACTTCAGGGCCAAGTACCAACTGGAGCCTTTAGCCAAACATGTCATGGGCTTTCTCTCACTGAGGTTTTTTTTTTTTTTTTTTTTTCAGACTGCTTCATTTTGGTTGAAGACTCTGAACAGTTCCCTTTGTTCGCCCTCTGGGGCTTCGCACAGTCTCGGAGCGATGCAAGGGCCGTCCTGGTCCGACCCCAAGATCTTGTGAGAGGCTTCTTTTGTTAGTGCCCTGGTGGTGAAAAGCCGTCTGTTTGAACTGAGCAAAACCTTTTTTTTTTTTCTTCTATGGCCTGAGGGTCTTCCTGTACGATTTCATCATTCACTCCACACAGATGTACAGAGATCAGAGTCTGGTCTGAGCAGCAGATCGCACGGTAACGTTCTGACATTGATCTATTACAATACATGTGCTTATTTGCATTCATGTATCAAGATGCCATTCATCTGGCCCGGCCGGAATGTTCCGGAGCTCAGCTCTGTGTCTACATCATAACAGAATGAAAAGAGTTTAGTTAAGGTCTGCTTGGTTCACGACCGAGGGCTGATCTGCCCCCAATAAGGAACATCAGTATTAGCGGTGATTACTTAGCCACGCGGCGCTAATGAGCAAACACTCGCAACAAGCTTCAATTTTTTTTTTAAAACGACCAGAGTGAGAGCAGCGTCTGGTTGCCGAAGTACATCTTCGTGCACTTACTGCTTCGTTTCACCGCGCTGCTAATGCGTCTATTGATGAGCAGAAAGCCGTGACCGTCTCCTCGCGGCCAAATGCACAGCGTGGAGTATGTCATCAAACGAGGCTAGCACTCTCAGACGTCTTACTCTCACAATAGCCTGCCTGCACTTCCTCCACAGCCATTGTGTGTGTGAGTGTGTGTGTGTGTGTGTGTGGTGGGTGGGTGTATGCAGCTATGGTCGTCCTTCATTATCAGTCTTTACCGCTGTTCTAGTGTATATGAAAAACTCTTACCGGTCGTTATGGAGTTTCTTGTTATTGGCGGCTGTTGACCTTTGACCTTAATTCCAATTTTTTTAACCATTAAAGGACACTCACACACACACACACACTTCTACATCCTGTCAGTGGCCTGGTTTATTCTGAGCTGTGACTGTGGTGACGGTGTGTGTGGTGAGAGGTTGAAGAAGTGTTTTAGCTCTGGCTCCGGCCTGTTTGGACCACTTCGTGCTTGTGGGAGAGTGTGTGTTCTTGTGGTTCAAACCAGAGCATCTCTGAGGGCAGCTGCTGCTGTGTGTGTGTGTGTGTGTGTTCCAGGGTGGAGTGGTGTGAGGCTGTTGATCTTGGGCTGGAGGCCTGACCAAATTGGCCAGTTCTTTGTGGGAACTACGGCAGGAAGAACGTCAGCGTGTAGCCTGTCAGATTATCTGCCGTTTCTTCAGTAGCTCATTATCTCAGAGGAACAGGTTTGGAAACGGAGCTCTGGTTTGTTTTTTTTTCTCCCTACAGATCCTTCCATCTGTACTTTACCCAAATGTATACGATCCCCTCAAGCCACATAAACAGACTGAGTGTGTTTACATGTCCATTAAGGTCAAACTACAGGCACAGCTCGACTGGGCCGGTACGCTGAGAGAATCAGAATCAGAATCAGAATCAGGACGGCAGTATATTACCTCTGAAATACAGCTTTCAGGCTGTCGTTTAATAATCAAACACTACAGTGAAAAGAACAGATCTCATCCAATGTCATCGCAGCATTCCCAGATGATGGCTGCCATTTTGTTATTTGTAACAAAGATTCTACAAAACTTTGTTTTTTTTTTTCTATTTGTAACAAATATTTTACAAAACTTTGGGGTTTTTTTATTTTTCCAGGTCTATATCAGATTTTTCCAGGTATATATTAAGGGTGTCAAACATAAAGCCCGTGGGCCAGGGTGTCAAACATAAGGGCCATGAGCCAGAACGGCCCGCTAGTAGGTTCAATCCGGCCCGCTTGATGGCCCGCTAGTAACACTCCATGTCCATGAGGTTTTATAAAATTATATTTCAATAATAGTAACACTCCATGTTCATGAGGTTTTATAAAATTATATTTCAATAAATATGAATATTTTGTAATATACTTCAACTTCTTTACATAGAAACTAAGGGGAAAAACATGGACTAGTAATTATGTTATGATTGTACTGGTCCGGCCCACTTGACATCTAATCAGGCCCATATGTGACCCCTGAACCAGAATGACTTTGACCCCCGTGGTTTATATAATATTTTTACGCCTATGCTTACATGAGAATAAAAAAAGTGTTGTTTCTGCTCTATAACCAAAGTACACAGGTAGTATTTATTCAAACTCACCATAGTGGTGCACAAGCTAGTGAGCGCTAGGTTGCTACAAGCTAATGAACTATAGCAAGCCTCCAGAAGGCGGATGTGCTGCAGCCTTTGGTCTTGTTTATCTGATTAAACACACAGTAAACATCACATACTGAACATCACACACACACACACACACACACACATCTTCCTCCCCCTTAATACATCACCACATCTGATTCACCGGATTCACACCCCCCTACGCTCAGTCAGAGTACAAAAATCCACTCAGTTCAAGTGTGACCATATTTACAGGAGGTGCCCGTCAGGAAATGAAGACACAAATCATCATGTTTGCTCATTAACACCCAAATAATTTCATTCAGCTGAAAACCTCCCCCGTCGTAAATTCATTAGATTTCAGCGTGGTTTATGGCTCTCTCGCTCTCTGTCAGCCCTGACAGCCCTGACGGCCCTGACGGCCGCGTTATTATGAGCCTGAGCTTGTCTTAACATCTGGGAGCTGCGATTAAAACCATCAACAAATCTCAGGCTGCGTGTCATCTCTAGCAGGGCCCGTGATTAAAGGGGCCGTCGCTCACCTCCCGCAGATGAACCCGTGTCGCCACAGTGCAGCCCTGTCACGAGCTGCCAGGCCGCTAATGTGAATGCGATGACAGCAGAGCAGTCAGGCCCCGTCTGAGCCGCCAGGTGCAGGGCAGCAGTGGTTCATTGTTTGGATGAAGTTGGCAGGATCAGTGTGTAGTGTACTGAGGCTGGACTGTGCTGCAGCACTCACTGGGATTCACTGTTTGATCCTGGTGTGTATATGTATTTATTTATTTTATTTTTTTGGATTCCCATTCGCTCTACGTTTCATCTTTCTTATCTCTTTTTTCCCTTTTCTTTTCCCAGTTCTGCTCCGTCTTGTGTTTATCCAAGCGCTTCCAGAGAGATTCCAATCTCGCTGACGCAAACTTTTAAAAAAAAAAAAAAAAGGGGGACAGACACACACCCCCGGCCAAATTAGCCACCTGTTTCTCACGAGAAAAGCTCACCAAGACGTTCTTTTTTTTTTTCACTTTCTTCCCTCTTCAGGCCCGTCATTCTCTAACACTCTCTCATCCAGATGACTGTCTTCAGTCACCTGCAGTGAGAGTGTGGGAGAGTGCCCTTTGAAAAGTTACCTTTCTGCAAACTTTAGTCATCGCAACATTTTCATAAACGCTTCGTTGGTATTTATGCAGCGTTTAATACAAAAAGATAATGCGATAAAAAGGTACAGGTTCACAGAAGGAGCTGGAGTTAGTTTTATTAGTATTAGGTTCAAGGATCTAAAAGTTTGAAAAGTTAGAGTTTGAAAATCAACACAAAATAACAGCTAAAAAAATTAGCCGAAAAGATGGCACTAAAGTTGACAGGTTATTTTCTTTTACATTTTCTAATAAAATAAATTGTTAAAACTACCAGAAAGAATTGAGAGAAAACAGAAACAGAGCTAAAAAAAGTTGTCTGAAGGTAAAGTGATGTAAGCAGCTGTGATTCAGAGACAGATTGTTGATAAAAAACTCCATGAACGCTGATCGCTTCAGAGTGGGTTTTAACTTTTATATAATTTAATTTTCAAATAATCAGAGTTAAAGGTGGCAGTAACGCTACAGACCTGCAGGGTGTTCTGTGTCAGGACCAGCAGCTCCTTATAGAAACCGTCTCTGGTGGTTTTTGGCGGAGAGAGCGCTGCTACGTCACCATCTTAGAAGTATTTACAACAGCTATTACTGCCATTATTATTTCAACAATACTCCGCTTCGCTCTTTCATGGAACGCCAGCTGTTTCTGGGAGCAGAAGCTCTGCCAATACTTGGTCTGGGAATTTGACTAAGACTTACACAGGCAGGGAGGAGAGAGGGAGGGAGGTGGGATGGTTGAGATGGAGAAAATGAACATTATTCCAAAGGTTCTCTGTCGTTCTGAGGGTGGAGAGGTCTCTCACAGCGTACAGTCATCCTCAAATTATTTTCTCCTCTTTTCTCTCTCTTCTGCAGCTCCTACAGAGCCTTTGCTGTGCAAGTTTGCAGACGGAGGCCAGAAGAAACGCCAGAGCCAGAGCAAGTACCCTCAGAACGGACGGCCGTGGCACAGAGAAGGCGAGGTGAGACTTCACGTTAGCATCAGTGCAAAAGGAAATCAGTTACAGACGATGTGTTCATACTGGGCTTGTTCGGGAAAACTACCTAAAAAAAGGTGTGTGTCAGAAAACAAAAAGAAATTATAAATGTTTTAGTATTTACATATTGAAATTTCGAGTCATAAATTTAATTTCTTACGTCCATTTAAGAAGTTTGAAAAGTACAGTTATAGCCCGCAGCTAGCTTATTGCTAATTAAAATAAGCTAAAGTTAGCTGACATACAGCTAAAAGCCAAACTGAATACAGAACAGTCATTTGGACAAACATATATTAAAATATGTTCCTAAAGCTAAATTAGTTTTTTAGAAGTAAAACTTAAGATGTTTAATTTACTGCTAGATTTTCAGAAGTAAAACTTAAGATGTTTAATTTATTTAATCTGTGTAATCTGTGTTTCTGAAGCATAAATAATAAATATTTAGCTTTGGACCACATTAAACCTGTTCCAGGGCCGTGATTGGCTCCTGGTCCAGGTTTTGCAGGTTGATGGAAAACAAAAACAGCAGCTCAGCTTTATTATAAACTAAAGAGAGGTTAAAAATAATAAAAGAGCTAATAATCCTAAATACAACAGATATTCTCTGTGAAGTTGTAACAAACCACTGTGTTGCCAAAGAACTTTTCCACCGCAGCAGATGACATTTTAAATAAGGCGTTTACCACTGAGGTAATGGCAATTACACCAACAGGCTCCACCCTGCTTCACTAATCCCCCAGAGTCGCTGGCTTCATCTGGCTTTATGTAAACCATTACTGCCTGGCTTTGGTGTTTACTCCAAGGTATTAAGAAAGAAAAAAAAAAAGAGAGCGAGAGAGAAAAGAAAAATAGCCCAGATATCGATCTTAGCGCCAAACACTGGATGTATCGGCGCTGTCACGTGAAACGCGTCTGAAGGCGAACGCCTCATTGAGCGCTCATATTCCCGCCATACATCAGAATGCTGAGAAACCTGA
This sequence comes from Cynoglossus semilaevis, assembly GCF_000523025.1. Classification (NCBI taxonomy): domain Eukaryota; kingdom Metazoa; phylum Chordata; class Actinopteri; order Pleuronectiformes; family Cynoglossidae; genus Cynoglossus; species Cynoglossus semilaevis. Next base: position 8,629,144 of record NC_024324.1, on the reverse strand, counting down.
AATTGGATCCAGAGCTGTGGTTCACACGAATTCATCAGCAACACGTGGAGCCAAGGGTAGAGTCTCCCCATATGGGCCGCAGCAGGAAGGACACATGGAGGAGAGAGGGTAGAGGCGCGAGCACGCCATGTTGGACCGTATAGAAGAGACGTAAAGGTGCACACACACACACGTGCACACACACACGTGTACGATCTCAGGGAGCGGCTGACAGTTGTGCTGAAGCTGCAGTGAAGGAAAAAAAACCTGTTTGTCCTTCAGAGAACACACACACTCGGTGTGTGTTTGTGCTGCGAAAAGAGAGCGGTAGCTACACCCGTCGTCTAGCTGTGTGTGTGTGTGTGTTTGTGCTGCGAAAAGAGAGCAGTAGCTACACCCGTCGTCTAGGTGTGTGTGTGTGTGCGTTTGTGTGTGTGTGCCAATCACATGTGCAGCCGTCCTAACACCTAGGAACCAGCCGAGCGGGTTTAACCTTAATCACGCTGTTACGTTACCTCACACTGACAACAGGGGGCGACTCTGTTGGTTCGAGGTGTGTCATTTGCAGCACACACACCGTATTCCGCCTGTTCTTGCAGCAGCCTCTCTCCACGTGACGTCAGTTACAGTCACAGACCGTGAGGTCCGTCTGTGCTGCGTCTCGTCCTCCTGTCTCTACTATGGATTAGATTTTATTGATCCATCACTGAGGAGGTGGTTTACAAACACTTTTTTTTAGACCAGGTGTTTGCAACCTGTGGCTCCTGAGCCTCATGCGGCTCATTAGCCTCTTTAGCATTAGCTCCCCGCAAGACCATATTTTACAAAGTCGACCAATACGGCGATAAAATAACAGATACGACTGAGTTAAATTATTAACAACAACAGAGATTTCCATCGATTTCACACCTGAACTTAAATTATTAGCTTTCTTGCTAACAGTAAATGAGTAAATGGGGGGGTTATGGTACAACTGGTTAAACAATAACTGTTTTCTTGCTGTTTAGCAATTCTAGCAAATCTAGCAATTTGCCATCGGTGGCTGTGACATTGTCACCACTAGGAGGCTCCATTGAGAAGAAACCGTTTTGATTAATAAAGCTACACTTGTTGATGCCAATTTATATTGAACCCCATGTTAACAATGCCAGTTCAGTCATGCTTTATCTTCTGTTTTCCTTTAAATTAAATTATTATCTAATGATATACATATATTTATGTATGTATAAATATATATATATAGGGCATATATACACATATATATGTGTCGGGCACACCTGCTGTTGTATCTGCTGTTGTATAGCCTGACTGATCTTTTTTCTAGGCCAGATGTCGACTGCTGCGGTTTTACCTAAATTTTTTTTCTTCTTTATTTTTGGGGACTTGTTTACAATTATTGTTGTTATTTTTTTTTAACCACACTCCACACTTAGATCTGACCAAACTCTGCAGAGCTCCATGTCAACCTCCAGTTTAGGCCTGTATATGAAGGTGGCCATTGATCAGCCGTACAGACGGGAAGATAGGCATCACGTGTTAGTCTGTTTATCAGAGCTGAGGCCGTTCTTCAGCACACCAACATGGCAGGCAGATGAGGAGAAGATACAGTCCCCACCATCCATTACTCTCCCTCCCTCCCTCTCTCTCTCTCCCACTCTTTGCTTCACCTTTCTCACCGTCACCATTTTCCCACTGTCTCCTCTTCCCCGTGTTTTCAAAGTCCTTCAAAAACCCCAGCGCAGCATATGGAGAGACAGCGACTGAGTGACTCACTGAGACTGGGAGAGAAAGAACAGGACGGGGAACACATTGCATGATCAGTCAGGAGTTACAAGGGGTTGAGTGCTGAACGATGGCTGCTGTTGAGGACTGAGAAATATATGACAGATTTTCTCATAAACTGCTCAAAGCGGGAGTCGACAAAGTGCTGTCTCTCACTGTGTCATGCTGACAAACATATTAGTCACTGTCACACACACACACACATACGCTGCTTTTCTCCTTTTCGCTCTCTGTCACCCACACACACACACACACACACTCTCACACACAAAAACTTTCAAAGTCACACTTTTCAAGCACCTACTCCTGGGGAATGAATGTAGACGAACAAAAAACATCCGGCTCTGTGAAAACCTGACAGATGTCCGCATGTGTGTGTGTGTGTGAGAGAGAGAGAGAGAGAGAGTGTGTGTGGCCATGAGGTAAGTAGAGGAAATAAATAGTGATTAAAAGACAAACAAAAATAGAAGACAGGAAACGAGCGCTGCCTTCTCTTTTCTCAGGGTTCAGTGTGAACACTGGTCTATTCGTCCTGCTGCGTGTTAATGCTAATACGCAGTTAGCCAATCACAGCTCAGCAAATGCGAGCTTCAACGTGTGGATTAATTGTCCATAAATTGTAAATTAGAAAATGAAAATAATAATATTTTTAATTAAATATAAATAGATAATCATAAATATTTAATATACTGTATATGTAATTCTTTGTGTGAAAACAAAGGGGAAAAACAGGCCCGTGTGTAGAGGCTCAGACCCAGGGTCAGACTAGGACAGAGAGGAGAAGTTGGTCTGAAGGTGATGAAGATTCTTCTACACGAACATCTCCAGGAGAAAAGTCAGACCAAGGAACAAAGGAGAGCGTCACAAACGTCCTCCGTTGGCTACAACGTCTGTCACTGTCACAGGAAAAGAACACTGAACTGGACCAGGACCAGGACCTGACTGCAGGTGCATTCAAAAATAAACAGGTGCAGCTACTACGACCTGGAATATCCAGTCTGTCTTTGGCAGCTCCTCCTCCAGACCAAGTTTGTCAAAGCAGTCTGTACAATATTCACTCTGATGATTATTTTCTTTCTTCTGTTTTGGATCAAACTCCGAGGAGAACATTCCCAAACTGTCTCTCTTCATTATTCTTTCTCCACGTTGTGACTCAGCCAAGAGCTTACTCTGTCAGTAATCACTCACACAGTCGTGCAGGGTCCCCGGCCAGGAACCCGTCTGTTGTGGAACTCATCAGTTCATGGAACCGAGGGCAGCACTTAGAAAAGTTATCAGCCGTGCAGCAGACGAGCTGACGACCGCTGCTGGTGCCGTTAGCGCACACACGTGGGCCCAAACATGCACTGTACGAAAACATGAAAATGAAAAAGAAAAACATGCCTTGGTGCTCGTTCTGAGAACATCTGGAGTTAAAGGGACAGACCGTGGTGGGAACAGGTGGAGAGTGCACAGGACTGGAGGAGAAACTTCAATAAAACCAGGACAGATGCTAAAACGGTTCATTCAGCCCTCACAGGTTTCACAGACGCCCCCTAGAGGCCCTTTAACCACTGCCGCATGTGTACTCTGACACAGGATGAACGCGGAGGACGACCACCGTGCACATGTACGTCCACACGTACGTGGGACCAGTGTGTTTTTGTTGACTCCCCTGATGGTTCAGGCTCACTGATCCTGCGCCTCCTGCTGCTCCTCTGAGCCACTATTGCCTTCAGCAGTACATCTCAGTGTAGGTAACTCCTCCAGAGGAGCAAGGGCAAGGAGAGGTGCAGAAGAAATGGGAGGTAGGAGGAGAGTGGGGGGGGGTGGGTTAGGAGACGAGGAGGGTGAGGGGTGAGGGGAGAAAAGTTGTGAAGAAGGAAAGGGAGAGAGTCCAAGATGATGGTGAATGGAAGGAGGGGAGAAGAGGAGAGAGAGGAAGGGCAATGAAAGGGTGTGTGTGTGTGTGTGTGTGTGCGCGGTGAAATTTGCCGTCCTCAGCAGCCTTCCGTTAAAAGAAATCGGATTAGCTCTCCTCCGGGGGAGAACCTTCAGGAATGCAGATGACGGATTGCAGTGCACAGGTTTCTCTCCTTGACTCTGGAAGGGCCTCACACACACACACACACACAGACAAAGGACTCACTTCTTCCTCCCCTCTCTCTCCCTCTCTCCCTCTCTCTCTCCAAAGGGCATCTTCGACTTCTATCTCATTCATAAAAACCCTGTTGTACGTGATTGAATTGGAGGCACAGACGTGTCGCCTCGTTACTAATTCACTTTGTCCTATTGACGAAGATTTCACCCACGTCGGCTTTTGTCTCCTGTCTATTGTTTTTTTTTTTTTTTTTTCGACTTCTATCTGAAGCGCTGTTGATCTTGATTTGATTAAATTTACGTTGAACAAACAGGAGGGGGCGTCTAAATCACATTATTCTCCAAGTACAATAAAAGTACAGCATATTATCTTTGCTGACATTGCTGCAAATTATTGACAGAGACACACAGTACAGATACATGTGTAATTCACTGTGTGGTATATTAAGCTTGACCTCCCCCCCACCTTGGTGTTTAATGGTGTACCGTAAAGCAGCTGAACACCCCAGTGGTGTGAATGTGTCATAACAAGGTCTTCATGTAGTTTTCCGTCCATGAATCAAACTGTGATTTTTGTTAATGACGTCTGTCAGGTGATGTAACCATTGAAATTTGATTGGTCACAGTTATAAAGTACCACAAATGGCCCAAACCATTCAGTGTGAGTGACATCACATGACTATTTTACACCAACATTTTTCCCCAAAAATTGTTGTTTTTTTTTCTTTTTGGATCAGACCTGGGTAAATTGCATCATGGGACACAGGCAGTCTCACAAAACATTTAAAGTATAAGAAATAGACAAGTTTAGACCAGTTTGGTTTGCTTATTTTTGTTTTTGGCCTGGGGCAACAACAACAAAAAAATTTGTTCGGAACAGTTTCTAAAATTTGAACTCTCGAGTAACAGACAAATTGTAGTGAGGTTTAAAACAAGGTTTTGTTTCCTTTTTTGAACTTGTTATGTGTGTGTGATAATATTACAGCTGATGTGTTGTGTTTGTGATTGATTGTTGATGTCTTCTCTTTCAGACTGGCATGGCGTTAACATATGATCCCACTGCAATGCAGAACGGGTAAGAGCCTATCCTGACACCACACACACACACACACTCACACACACACACACACACAGACTTTTTAACTCACATGACTGGAGTCAATACTAGACTGTCATACATGGAGATTAATGGAGTGGCTGCTCTTTGTTACTGTTTGATTAAGAAGAAATCTATATGAATTTTAAATATCTGTTTTCATTAGAGAGGTGATGGAGGGGGGGGGGCAGTAGGAGGAGGAGGGGGTGCATTTCCATCCTGGTGTGTGTGTGTGTGTTCGTACTGTGTGTTTTCTTCCTGCCAGAATTTAATGGAGCTTGAAAATAAATGACCCAACAATGTGTTTAATTCCCTCACTGTACTGGGACAGGAAGGAGCACACAGCAACCAACCCCCCCACACCTCCACCCCCCTCCCTGCCCTTTTAGCCCCCCCTTTATCCCCAATCCTCAAATCACTCTCCAGCCTCAGTAATTCAGAGGAAGCCCCATGAATTCCCACTCCTTCGTCCACTTTTATTTACCCCTCCTTCCCGGTGACCTGACGTGAACCTTAAACAAATAAAAGATAATTAAATCGTTCATTCATCCTCCGTCACTTCACAGAGTTGACAACGTCACTGAAAAGTACTGCTCTGCTTGGAACTAGAACAAATATTTAAGTCTTCTAATTTTGATTCAGAGGTTCAGAGAAATCAATAACAAATCGGACAGAAGTCGTTCCAGAGCAGAGAAAACTCCACACGTAGTCATCCCAACTACAGAGAGATTAAAACTGCACTAAATCAGCTGGAAGCTCAGGTAATAAAAAACAGAGCTGGGAGTTATGGAAATCTGTAAATGTGAAGCAGAACGGCTGCTCCACCTTTGTCACTCTGCTCACTGATTCATCAAAATTCAATGGAAAATTGAATAAGGTAACGTTAAATATAATTATCATGCAAATTAGCTGCGCTTAATGCTTATATATTCTCTCCTGTGGCTGAATTTACATTTTCCAGAGCGTATTAATATTTGAGTACATTCAGCTGTGTTTCTGAAGAGCAGAGCAGCAGAGGAAAGAACCCAGAATAACTTTTATATTTAGTATTGGGTTAAATGTGATTTAAATGATACACTGAAACAACGAGGAACAAGGTGAATATTGTTGCTGCTTTCTTTATATATTTTTTGTTTGTTTTGATAAAGTTACAAAAAGTAAACATCAAGAAAACCAAACAGCTAACTAGTCAAATAGCTTATAGCCCATGGCTAACATTCTGGCTAAATCTATTGCTAAATCTCTATCTATGTAAGTATGTTGGTGTGAATTTGAATTAGAATTAGACTGTTCTTATTGTAACTACTTGTTATTGGTTATTGTTTTGTTTTTTTGAGCCCAAAATGACTTTCAGTTATGCAAAAACAAGCCCAAGTTTAGCATCAAGTGAAGAAGCTAATGGCTACATTATTTCTATTGCTTATCTTGTGTCCAGTGACATTTTCTTGAAAAAACATAAATGTTATCCTTTCAATTTCTCCAAATCATGAATGATTAGAATATTGTAACAAAGTGAAAGAAAGAATAAACATTTTTCTGAAAATTATAACAAAAATATGGACCAGAAAATGAAAAAGACTGAATGTGACGTAGCAAGCTAATGGCTAATGGCAGTTTTCTCTTTGTACAAAGATGGAAATTCTTCAGAGCTGTAGTAAATAAGTGTTGATTTAAATTATTTATTTTATTATGGACAAAATAGACTATTTATATCCCAGTGTTCTGTTGTTAACCTCCTTTTCCTCACCCTCTCTCTCCCTCTCTCTCCCCAGATTCTACACCTCGCCTTACAGCATCGCCACCAACCGAATGATCGCACAGACCTCCATCACGCCCTTCATCGCTGCTTCCCCCGTTTCCACATATCAGGTAGGCCCTGGTGCACTGCATTGTGGGTGGACGACTGTCTTCTCCGTGTGTATTTGTGTACATGGGTAATGGCAGGGTTTACTCTGTGTAGCGTGGCTCAGTAAGGGAGGGGGCGGGCCGCAGAACAGCGTGAAGCCGTCTCTTCTTCTCTCATCGTTTCTTCGGCGCTCCAGCTGTGCTCGATGACATCTGTTTCGTGGGCGGCGAACACAACAGGCATCAGAAAACAAGCAGCAGAGGAAAAGGCTGACAGCGGAGAAAAAAGGGAAAACGCGCGTCAGGAACGAGTGTGTCGAGGAAAAACAAACACACTTCTCTGTTTCTCCTCCTCATTTTCCACTCAAATCTTTTTTTGTGCTCCTTGAAGCAGCTAATCGCTTCCAAGATTTTGTTTCCTTGCATTTAATCTAATTTTATTTTTTTTTCCGAAAAAAGACTCCGATACAATCGCTTCCGCCCTTCCCAAAGTGAATTTCCACATTTCATCCCGGCTCTGATCTGTGCAGTAATGAAACACAACAGAACAGGGACGTGGAAATTGCCAGTGTCAGATGTCAAGAGCGCTGCCCGCTTTCTGTCACTGCACGTTTCACGCGGCACTTTCTGCCGAATTTCAAACATCAAGAGATTCTGCCACCGTAGCCCTCGTTCTCTCTCCCTCTCTCCCCCGCTCCCTCTCTCACCCTCCCTCTTCAGTCAGACAGATGGCTGACCAAAGTGGATAAAAGTGAGACAATGAAGCACGTTCAGTTGTGGGACAAGCAGGAAGTTTCTAACAGAGCATTTCTAGGTGTCTTGTCTTTTAACCTCTCTAAAGAACTGACCTGTTTATTGACTCGACTCAAAGGTTGAAGGTTTGAATTTAACCTCGTTAAAGGATTAGATTTGAAGATGTTGTTGAAATTTGTTGACTGGAGCGAGAAGTTTTCATTAAGTAGTTTAAAGAGATTCATTAGGTGTAAAATCTAATTATGAAGAAAACTAGTAAGGAGGCGTCTAATTAAAATAACTACGACGACGCTTGGGAAGGACTTAACCAAAAGACTAGAGTCCTCTGCAGGAACTGCATCTAAAGTTTCTCCGTCAGAGAACTGCTTTCAGAACGACACAGTAAATTTTACTGACCTAAAAAACGGAACAATGTGACGGTTCAGAACAAACCAGACCTGAATCTGGAGAATGTTAGGAAATACTTGGACAGACTTTGCTAAAACTTTAAGGAAATAACACCAAACAACTCCAGTCTGTTCTTCCTTTGGCTGAGTTTACATTTTTCATAGTGTATTAATATTTTAGTACATTCAACTGTGTATCTGAAGAGAAGAGCGGCAGAGGAAAGACTCAGGAGACTCATGACAACTATTGTCTTTTTGACTTCTTAGAAAAGCAAACGCAATGCATTTTTAGCTGTTTTCCTTATGGATATATATATATATATATGTATATATATATATATTTCCATCTTTAAATTTATATAGAAAATAGTACTAAGGTAAAGGTAAGTCAAGGAGTAAATTATAATTAGCCAAATATAATGGACAAATGGTCCATTACCTCAACTTAAAGTAAAAAACAACTCAACAATATAGTAATTTTCTTGTATTTTATTTTTACAGCTATCAAAAGTATTGGGTACATTTGCAATAACTAATTTATATTTTTAAAAAGTATTATTATTTTAACATTCTACACAAAGGCAACATGACGTGCAATAATCCCACTGTTTATCCACCGTCCACGCTCTAACGCACGGTCGATACACATGATGACATCTGCAGGAAATTGTTTTAATTTCACCCAAGTGCTTCAAGATGAACATACCGTCTCAATTTAATCATGATTAATCTTGATTAATCACGTTGAACAGGAAAAAGAAAACAACAGTGGAGGTTGTGATTGTTCCGTGTTGGTGTTGGTGGGCAGAGAAGGTTGTAGCTGAAGGTTACTGGGCCTGTCTTTGGAGGGACACTTGATTAAAGCTCTGATACAGTGTCCTGCGGTTGCTGGGTGGAGAGACGGAGGCAGAGAGATGTGGGCCAAGTCACACAGCTCTAATCCTCCGTCCGACCGGTTCCCAAATTGATTTATCAGAAACAACGGCCGGGCTTTTGAGGAATATTAATCCTCACAGTTTCAATATCAGGCAGCTCTGGTGCAGCTCTGCTCTGTGTTATTGCCCTTCAGTCAGTGACGGCCAGAAGGTGAGTCCTTCATCTCGGGCAGCTCAGGTACAAAGAGAGACCAGACGACCCAGACTGGCACACGCTGCCGTACAAAAGAAAACCCCTTTTCTTTTATGGTGGAAACTGTTATCTCTGTAATGAAAATCTCAGCGCTCCAGATGTCGTTTTTACTTTTAGGACCAGTGGAAATTTTATAACCTCAGGCATTGATTAATCAAATCTGCAAATGAGCCGTGCCAGCGTTTTAATCCTGGCTCCGCTGGGCTGGAATCACGACCGCCTCTGTTTCCTGGAAAAGCAGTTCTTTGTGATCCACATGACGGGACTGATTCCAGGCCAGATCGGTACCAAGATCTCAGCCTGGTACTTCCCTGCTGCCAACTGACCGTGACCCCTTCATATCACTGTCTGTCTGACGGCAGCAGAACTACAGTAGTACGTGTTGTATCGGAGGGACTGGCCGTGTTGTCTGGGCCTCACCGTGACTGAGTGACCGAGCGGTGACTGAGTGATGCTCTGAATGTTTTGGCTCTTCGTCTGACGGCTGTATTTTATATGCTATCACAGGCTGTGAGGTTCAGCCAGAGGTGGCTTCACGGTTCACTATTCCATTGGTTAAAATCACTATTCCATTGGTTTCGTATGGTAACTGATAAGAAATTAAGACAAATGAAGTGAATCCTTTTACTCGTTGCATCTGTGACGCTAACGAGTCTTTATTCTTGCTGAACAGAACCTGTATTCAGGTGATTTCTGATCTTTAGATCATGATATGGAAATGTTTTTTGTATATTTTGCTCGGTATGACTCTGACTGAGCCTTAGACATTTTTGACAACACGTTTGTAGTTTGCTTTTTTTCAGGGCTGACATTTTGTTAAATAACAATGTAAACAAGCTGAACTTTGCTGCAGTGAATAAAACGCTGTAGACGCCTGGGACAAATCTAAAACACACATCCTACTGTAATCCAGAAGCTAATCCAGAAGCTAAATAAACTCTAGACAAACTCCTCCAACATCATTGGCTCCATCGTGCACTCAAAGATGACACAAACTGGGGCCAGAGAATTTAGACCGTGTTTTTTTCTGGTCATATTAACGTTAATACTTCAGTAGCTCATCAGTGGGTTCTGCAGCTGATGATTGGTCTCACTCTCCTGTTTTTTTTTTTTTTTTCTTTAAATCTTTCATCCCCTTCAGTCTAAGACAGTAAAAATTTTCAAAGTGCTAAAGAGCTCTTTGTCTAAATCCCTCAGACAAACAGCTGTGTTCTCCACAGCCCCGTTAGAACATCTCATGATGCTCATGGTCGGAGAAAAAAAAAACTGAAGATGAATGAATAAAGATAAGTCATTCCTTCGTCCCTGCAGTTCTGTTCAGCAGCGTAGAACAAACACTGCCTTTGTATAAACACACACACACACACACTCTTGGCTTCATTCTATATAGAATATGAAGCCCTGTTTGGGTTTGGATCCAAATCACGCGTCCGGGTTGGCTCAGAGGATTGAACGCTCTTATAGTGAATTATTCCATATTTGTCTTTGTTTAATCTAATCATTTTAGCAGGATCAGCGGCCAGCCTGTGTGTTTGTCTGCGACAAGCTGTCGAAATTCCCCGTCCAGCACAGACGGAGGAGCCGTCACTTCCCAAACATTTCGAACCGCCCGTCGATCACTGTGTCACTGCTGCTGTGGCGTCCTCGTCCTCACCTGTGACTGTACACTGAACCAACGTGTCTGTACTTTATCATTTCAACAGAAATAATAATAATAATAATAATAATGATAATCCTGTTGGAGTTGGCTCCACAGACGTCAGTCCTGGCAGCTGCGGAGCCTCGGTGCAGGAACGCCGACTGTGGCGTTGATATAATTGCTATAATCGAGGAGTTATTTCAGTTATGGGTTCAATGCACAAAGTACTGCGTTTAAATAATGAGAACGCAGGCAGAGACGTTTGCTGCCGTCAGACTTTAAACTACTACTCTGTGATTCATTGGCACGTCTCAGTATGTGAAAAGTTCAGCCCCGGTGGCCGTCTAAGGTACTTCAAAAACCACTAATTGTCACAGTATTCAGGCAAATTGTGAGTATTTTAAACATTTGTACTTAATGCCAGATAATAACAGATATCTGTAATGTCTTTAACAGGTAACATCTCAGGGCTGTCGAGTGGTTACGTTGTGTTATTCAAGTTAATCACAGGGTGGATGAGGATTAATAGCAATTAATCACGATTAGTCGAGAAAAATCAACATTCTGAAATGTTTTGATAATTTTAAAATGTGGTTCCATAGTTAAAAGGTTATTCCAGCTGCCTGACACAGCTGCCTTACACTCAGAAGGTCCTGGGTTCGAGTCCCAGAACACCCACAACCAAATACACACACAGGGAATTAGTTCGAGTCCCAGAACAACCACAACCAAATACACACACAGGGAATTTCTCCATTTTGGGACAATTTTTTTTCAATGTTTTGGTGGAAAAGAATGGAATGATATGGAAAAAAATGTCATGATAAACTGGTGAAACTGACCTCAACGTCATTGTTTTTGTTTCCACAGGTCCAGAGTACGTCATGGATGCCTCATCAACAATATGTTATGCAACCAACAGTGAGTACTTCACACCACAGAACACATCCCACACCCTGCTGTGACTGTTTATCTGATAAAGAATGATTTTTCATTTTATTTCATTTATTTATTTTATGGTCCACAGTGTTTTCTTTTATTTTTACGAAACATCTTTCAAACTCACAATCTTACATTTAAAATCCTCCAAGTTAGTTTTCTTCTCTTAAAAGTCGAATGTTGAACCCGGTGGATTGTATGAGACCTGAGGGTCTTTTTTTTTATTTTAAGGATGGCAGTTTATTGGTGTTGCTTGTGCCAGGAAGTCATTTAGCATCATTTACCAGACCTCAGCACAATACAGACAGAGTGTGGACGGTTGCCCTGGGTGACCAGTGGAGGCAGACAGGAAAATATATTAACATTCATTAGTTTTTAGTTCACCAGCAGCAGCGCCTGAAACTGTGGGCTCGTTACACAGGCTCCAGTGCTGCGAGTCTTCACAAGGTGCATTTAAACAGCGGGGAATTGGTGCATTTGCAAGGACCAGGAGCTCGACAGTAATAACAGGATGGAGTTTAGCTTTAAAAAAAAGATTCCCTGTCAAAGCTGTGCAGTTATTCAGGAGCCATGCTCTCCCTGACTGATTAGAGAATTCTTCACATTTTCTTTCACGAGCCACCGTTAGTCACCAATCTGGAGGCTCGTTAGCTTTAGCAATAGAAGCTATGCTCATGTCATTATGTTCTCTGGCAAAAATCCTCAAAATAATAAGGGTCAGCGTAGTAACATTTAACAAATACTTGAAAACTTTTTCACATTCTGGGCTCAGTTACATAATCCCTGTAAGAGCTGGTACTGCAGTGGACACAGACTGACGCAGCCTCTAGGACCAGGAACCTTTTGGACCTGGATTTGTTGGTTTAACAATGTGTCGGATACAGCTCCAAAAGAATTACAAATTTTAAAAAACGTTTCACTTTCAAAACGCATAAATGTGAAGTGATTGTAATATTATTTCGACTTTTTTACTAGTCTTGAACAATCTTAATTTAATAGTTAACTACAGCAGGTGGTGCCGTACCCCTGGTCCGGGGACCTGTACCGGTCCATAGATCGTTTGTTAACCGGGCCACAGTGAGACACAGTGACTGAATCACTGAATAGTGACTACATGTACTTCAGTCGTATGCCTTTACTTTTATCATTGAAAGATAATCTGACAACGTTTCGAAACAATAGGTCATTCAGATTCTGATACTCACAGAATAAAGTCTAAAAGATGATTTATTTTGAAAATTTAATGACCGGTCCTTGGTAAAAGAAAACAGTTGGAGACCGCTGTTGAATGGAGTCTGGTCCCTGGTCCGTCTTCTCACCGCTGAACCACCAAAGAGCAGCAGTGGTAGTTAATTAAATTGTTTTAACTTTCAGCTTTAATTAATCCTCAGTCAGTGTTCTCATTTCATTACATCAAGTTTTATTTATTTATTTCTGGCCACGCGGCTCTGCCGGAGGCTTCAGTGTTAGCTGGAGGCCCCTCTGTCGGCCCTGAAGAGTACACTCTGTGTACTTTGTTCTTTTCCGCTGCTCTCACTTCATTCACCAGACCAGACTCTACCAGTCAGTCCTTGACATCCATTGAATTCTTTTGAATCAGTGTCATCGTATCAATGAGTCTCCACAGTCGGCTGAAGTACAGTGAGCACCTCTTCCTTTGAGCGACCGTACAACTCAAATGTACATAGTATTACTGCGTGTACTGCAGTGCGTGCGTCGGTGAGAGTAAACATATTGTGTTTACATCATTCATTGATGCAGGAATTTATTTTCTCTTTGAAAATAAATCACCGCCCAGAGTGCAGAACGGGCGACTGTTTTTATACCAGTATAATCTTTTTTTAATAATCACAGGGCTGCATAATTCACACCATAGTTTTCTATCAAATATTCCACACTAACGAGCACATGAATATGTATGCTGATTAATTAAATCTTTATGACCTGAGATGTAAAGGAAATAATGAAGCCATGTGTTACTAGGTTAAAACACTGGCAAATAATAATAAAAACATCTCAGTCTGATGAACAGTGTGACCGGAATCAAAATTATCGGCTCAGCGTCCACTGTGTTCCAAGCACTAATTTAACTCATCCCAGCCAAAATGATATATTTTTTTAATTTAAAAGAATTGAACGTTATAGGGAAATGTCTCTGTCACTGTCATATCACTGTCCCCAGGTCAAATTATTTTAAATTAAATTATTAGGCGGAGGCTCTGTTTTGGTTTGGAGCTGCATTTTGGCTTTTTTTTTTCAGTCCATTAGAGCTGGGGTGTCAAACATATGGCCTGCGGGCCAAAAACCAGTCCGCTAGTTGGTTCAATTCGGCCCACTTGATAGGTTTTGAAATTTCTCAATCACCTCATGTTGGTGATGTTTTGGCAAATTATATTTCATCAAATATGAACATTTTCTAATGTTCATGTAAATAAGTGAGGGGGGGGGCATGGACTTTTTGATATTTATAGGTAATTATGATTTAATTGTACTGGTCTGGCCCACTTGACATCTCAAATCTGGGCCGTATGCGGCCCCTGAACCAAAACTCATTTGACACCACTGCATTATAGTGACTGATGTCGAGGTTGTGAGTCCACAGTAATAATAAAAAAAAAAAATGTGGATCTGCAGCTGACCTCCAGCACCGTCTTACTGGGGCAGCCACCTCCAGCTGTGTGGCCCCCCGCTGAGGCCATTTACCTCTGCGTGCGAGCCATCTCACATCCATCCCCGCCGTGGGACAGTGAATTTATAATCTGGTCGCAGCAGGGCCACCGGCCTGGCAGACGTGCAAACACTCATACACTCAGTCACTTTCAGACACACTGCCCTCCTGCCCAGGGCAGTAAATTACCCAGACGTTTTGGAATTCAGCGCAGGGCTCTTTTGGTGACACTATTTGTCAGGAGTGAACATGACAAAGGAGGTGTTTTGTGTAACCGCCTGCTTGTTTGTGTGCGTTGCATGTGGCTGCACGTGTAATTCCCCACCAGCCTGTACGACTGTCTGACTCTCATCCATTCCAGCCTTTTTTAGAGCCCTTGGCAGCAGCCAGCAGCCATATTGTCCTTTGGTGTATATGTCATCCTGCCTCCGTGCCAGCAGTAACCATGTGGCCCCGTCCCTCCCCACGGCCCTGTCTCTATTGTGTTCTTGTGTCAGCGAACGGCTGCTAACCACCAACCCCATGCTGTCACAGCCGTCGTTGCTGGATCGTAGCTGTCAATCTGTCTCTCCCTCCCTGACCCGGGCGTTTATCTGCACCCGGCCACAAACACAGCAGACGCTGCGCCTCTTTTAACACTCAAGCACCGCCTGCCACGGGCTCGCTGAATCACATTAAATTAGCCGAGCGTGTTAGCTTCTAGTGCTGGGGGAGCTGGTCAAGGCATTAAAAACCAATTGATTGTGCAGCAATTTGGCGGCTCCAGCCACATGCCTCGTGTTAGGCTAGTGAGGCGTTAATGTGATGGTGCTGTCAGGGTCCGGGCAATATGGAGGCAGCTGAGCATGCACAGATCACAGTGTAGACTGAGGACTGTTCACACCAGAGGAATATAGATTTAATATATACATGCAGTAGGATCTGGGACCATCTAATGGACATTTGTTACTGGGATTGTTCATATGCAAATTACAGCAACGTTCATCTACTATTAGTTTGATTAGTAGTTTTTGCTCAGTTTTATCAGCCTCTTAAAGGGCCGGTAGTAAATGGTAGACTGTATAGATGTAGCAATGACATAACGTATTAATAAATGTTTCTCAAATTGATAATTATTTATTTAAGTTACAAATATTATTTATTTCTGTGGAATAAAAAAATTATCAGGTTAAAAAACGCTGCTGAATGGACTTAAATATAAGATGTTTTTTAAGCTCCCGCGGGCCATGCAAAATGACTTGGCGGCCCTCATTTGGCCCCCCGGGCCTTGAGTTTGACACCCCTGCTGTAGGTTATAATCTTAGTGGAAACAGATCAGACGATGTGGGAGGCAGAGACGGGATTTTTAAAGATACCTAGTGGGTCGTCAAAGAGTTTTTGTGGCAGTTGTCTAAAAAGTAGAGCTGCAGTCGACCTGGGCTCCAGCTGTCACTTTATCACCTCAACAGCTGTTGGACTAACCTAGATTTTCTGCATCCATTTTTTTTTTTTTTTTTTACTCAAGTAGTTTTTCAAAAACTTTCCCCTGCCCCGAGAAGACGTAGAACTCCAACACAGCATCCAGTGTAATACTGTCAACAGGCTCTTTGTTATCACACCTGTGACACCACACAGACACAGAGCTGGTTTATTAATGTGCAGGAGTGACCAGTTTATTCTGCTGAAAAGTCGATACAAAAAGACCTGAGTCTGAAGTTTAGGCGAAAGATTTATTTTTCTACGGCAGCAGCAGATACCACAGATCACATGACCCGCAACCATGATGCATCTCTAGTCCCACCGTGTATTTTTAGCTGACAACAGGTAACATTATCTTGACACTTCACTGCAGACGGTGGTGTCTCTCTGAGCAGCAACCACAGCCTGGATTTTCTACAAAGTGATTTCCTTCCAGGCAGATAAATGCACCAAACCAGACTTCCTGTCTCTCCAAGTGAAGACACAGAGTTGGGACAGAAAGTTCTCGCGGCGAATCATCTGACGACCATCTCTACATCCTTTTGTTCCAGATAAACCGGCAATGTCCCAAACGTCTCGTTTTTTTGTTTTTTTTTCCCCGTCACATTCCCATAAGACCCCGCCTCCTACCACCGTCGGCCCACTCACTCTTTAGCTTTTTTTTTTTTTTTTTTAAACACAGTGCTCCAGTATCTTCTGGTTTAATTAAGTATATAATTAGATTTTAATCCATCCCTTGTTAATTCCTAGCATGGAGACAACTGTGACAAATGGTCTGTGTGAGGAGTCGTTCTCCTCTGGGACCAGGAGCCACTTACAAGTGAAATGCTGACCTTAAAAGTCCCAAATACTTCACCTCCAGACTCAGTGACCAACTTTGTAAAACAATGTCAGGTTGTTTTTTCATAGATCTAGTCATTATTCAGAAATTTAAATTCAAATATTGGATGTTTTTATTCAGGTCAGCAGTTTTTACATCGACAATCGTGTAACATTTAATTCCAATCGAGGGCTGAATGAACTTATGGTTAAACCTTGATAGAAAGTGACAGTTGTTTTTTTAAGTGGTGGTTCAACAAGGTTTCAGTTTGTTCTGGCCAGGGACTCGCTCTCTCTCTCTTTCTCTCTCTCTCTCTAACATCTACCTCCCCTCTTTCTCTCTCCCTTTCACACAAATCTCCTAATACTTCGCTCTGTTTCTGCTCCAGGCGCTGGATGTCAGAACAGCAAGACCACTTGGCTTTTTCTAATCTTTTCTGTGGCCGGGGCTACACAAATCTGCAGACCTTAGAAAAGAAAGAGAAAAAAAAAAGTGCCGATGAAGAAGTAAAGACTCCAAACACTGTCAGACAAAATGTTGAGTTTTTACTTTTTAAATTGTACTTTAATAATTCAAGACTGTCTTCTACAATGGCTGAACAAATTGGTAAAAAAAAAAAAAAGTAAATAAATAATGAGTTGACAAAGAGCTAAAGATTAGCTGGTGGAGGTAGAAATTTGTCCCATAAAATCAGCTCATGTCAAAAAGCCCCAGAATAGCAAAGGTTAGCAAAATATATTTTTTCAAAAAGTTCAGGAAAAATTGCAAAGTAAATAAATATTGACCAGATTTCTAAAGGTTACCCCGGGAAACCTTAGCCAAAAGTATACCGATAAAACTGTTTGCTTTGAAAAATAATTGCCAAAAGATAATTTACTTCAGCACCACAACAGCTGAAGGTTGGCCAAAAATATTTGAAGAAAAAAAACAAAACAAAAAGTTCAAACTCAGCAGAATACATAGGAATGTAGCTGGGGTTAGCAAAAAAGCTAAAATACATTTCTACAGTGTGAAACAATAACAATGTAAACTTTTATAATATATTTTATAATACTTTATATAATATATAATTATATTATTATGAGTCATACAATAATGTTTCACATCACAGTGAAAACATTTAGCTAAATGTAACTAACGATAACCAGACACTAATTAAACACAGCCCTTAGAGTCTTAGAGGTGCTGGAAAACATTGATAATGAGCCTGGAAAGTGCTTGAATTTCACCCTGGAAGTTAAACCACAGTCTCCAGTAGGGTCCAGGGTCTGTGGAGCTGCAGTTCACAGTCAAGCGCGACGTTTTTCTTTCCTAGAAAAATTGTTTCCTGTACGTGCTTCAAAAACGTTCTTCGTCAGAGGTTCACTGGGCCTTCACACAGGTGACCGACGGAACTGCTCGACGCTCCAACCGCTTCTCACTCCTCACCTCTGGTTTTGAAACGCTGTGTGATACCCATCTGCTGCCCCCCCGCCCCCCGCCCCTGCTCCTCCATCCCCACCGCTTGACATTAAAAACGTTCTGCGGGAGAACATTATGTCGTTGGTCTCACAGATTTCAACTGGCGCGGCAGAATTTGAGACGTGGGCCACAGTCGTCCTTGACTCTCTCTCTATTTGTCTCTCTCTCTGTCTCTCGCTCTACCTCTCTCTACCTCTACCCCCCGTCTCTCTCTCTCCTACCTTTCCGTCCTCTTCTACTTGTTTTCCTCTATTTTCTCTTGCCCTTTTAAAGTACAACTGCAACTTTCATACATATAGAAAAAAAAATTCTTTAAAGTGCCACAGGGAAACTGAGTGAGCGATTGTCTGGCCGTATTTTCACTAGAACTTTTTTTAGATATTACTCAACCTCCAGAGGGGGAAAAAAAACGAAATAATGCAGCAGCAGCAGAAACAGTGTGTTGAAACCAAAGCTGATCTCTGCAGTGCCATCACCTTCCTTTGTTTTTAATTGGATTTGAAATATTTTTTTGACTCTTTGTAATAGGAGTAAATATGCTCAGGAGAGGTTCTCATGGGTGTGAAGCCAAAGAAAGAGAGAGAGACAGAGAGAGAGACAGGGAGAGAGAGAGAGAGGCTGATAAACAAGCTCAGGCGTGTACACACGTAAAGAAAGCAAAGACCTCCCATGAAGACACGACAAATACTGTTACATGCTTCATCTCACGCTTATTTCCACACACACACAGGCGTGTACACACACACATACACACATACATGCCTCCCAGTATTAAATCATCCCAGCATTATATGGGCCAGATAAATGACAACCAACAACAAATACCAACATACAAACCACCAGGACCCAACCTTCCCATTTTCTTCCAAACGGCTCCACCCAGAACTGCTGCTTAGTTAAAGCCACGACCCAGATTTTTGACATCTCATTTATCAACAGTTATGAAGATTAACTCATAGATTATCAAGAATTTGCTTTCGTTTTACGCTTCTGCTGAAACACGTTGGCCCCCCCTAGGGGAGATATGCATCAAAGTTTTAATGACGTAAAATTTCTGACTATAAATAATTACATACGATGGCAATTTTGAATTTATTATAAGTAGATTATAGGCTTTTTTAGCTCACGCGGACCACACAAAATGATATATATATATATATATATATATATACAATATATATATAGTGTATGTATTATATGTAAGTACAGGGAATCCTATACTTTTTTCTTATTTTTTTCTTTTTTTTAATTAACTCACAAATTAATCCTCAAAGCTTTTATTCATAGAAACTTTCCCATTTGGTTGTTGGGGTTAAAAGTCACAGAAACCTGTTAGCTATAAGTCAGAGAAGCCGACGGTCCACATCCAATCAGTCCATATAACTGTACAATATTCAGAGCTGATGTTTTGGTCCTGAACCGGCCCCTGGTCTGTGTTCTAATAAATAAAAACATCCAGCATCAACTCCTGAAACCAACGTCTCAGCGTCCTGACCGTCACCGAGCCCCCGGTCGATCTCACCCTCCTGATCACACGTGTCATCCTGTGTCATTTTGAAAATGTTAATCTCTGTGTCTCGGTGCTCACAGTGTGCAGACAAATGAATCAATAGGCAGGAGGAGGCCGATCCGTCATCCTCCCTGTTTTCATGTCATGTCCAAGACAAATAGGTACAGCAACAATAGACGTCTGCAGCCGAGACGACGAGTGTTTCATCACCGTCAGGCTCTATTTGTAAATCAGTTTACATACAACGGCGCCGCCCTTTAGGCTGCCTCAATGTCACTGTAGAAATTAGCTGCGTTTCCTCACAGGGAGGTGTTTAAACTCAGCACTGGGGTAGAATAAAATCATTTAAAAATTTAAAAAAGATTTAAATTTAATTTATTTGGGCTAACTTTAACATTTCTGCTGTTTTTTAAAATATTTCTTGTTTAATGTTTTTGAAGCTACTTCCTGGTTTTTCCAGCTGAGTTACAACTTTTTAGTCTTTAGTGTCATTACATTCGAATCTTTGTTTTTACCTTTTCCACCTGCACCACCAGGGGTGTCAGACTGTGGGGGTCACAGTGGGGGGGGGCTTCTTGTCTGGTAAAGCCCAGTTAGGCTTCATACTGTGGATCAAAGATAAAGACCCAGGATACTGGCTGCTGTGTCTGGGCTTACCCATGTAGACCTGTGCCTGAGGGAGTCTGGAGACGTGTTGGAGGTTTGACTCTGAGCTGCAGGAACAAAATACACTGGGAATTTAACCACATTGTCTATATATGTGTAAACATCTTCTTTAAATTTAAACACATTGTCTATATATGTGTAAACATCTGCTAATATATACGTATTTTCTCAATTAACGACAGTAAATGTTGGTACCCAGCATTATTGAGCGTATACTCTTGGTTATCTTCATCTTAATTCATGAAAAATATTTAGCAAATTGTTGTTATTGTTCTGAGGATTTTAGCTAACATTTAGCCATTTTACGGGAGTTTGTTGGTATCAGAGTGTGAATGACCTGTTGTTCAGATCATATTTTAATGAAAAAGGTAAAGGGATATGACTGGATTCTTTTTGAATGAAGTAAATTACTACTCGCTGTGACCTGGTACCAAATGACCTACGGACTGGCACTGGTCCCCAGACCAGAGGTTAGGAAACCCCTGCTCAAAGGCACGTTTAACTTCTAATTATGTAAACGGCAGTGGCAGACACCGCAGTGTGATCATCAATGGTTATCTATTGGTTATTTAACCTTTAATATTTGTAACTGAGTTATTGCTAGCTTTGGTCGCACTTCCAGAACGGACGCCATCATTTTTGAGAAGTGTGTGTTTTGTTCTGTTTTGCTGTCAATGATCGCAGCTTCACAGTTTATTTTTTTATGATGTCCATTTTCGACACATTTCACTCGCTGGTTGTTAAAATTTTACTCTATTTCCTATTTACTGTCCTGAGCTGCGGGCTGTAAATCAGCGTAGTTAACAGCCAGGAGGCCTGATATCATCTGTTTCCTGTCTGGAGCGGGATCAATACTGTCTCGCACTGCCACACACACACAAACACACACTCACCGAAACATGTACAACGTACAACTGTGGACATCATTTCTTACACACATTTCTACAGCAGCTGTTATTGTCCAAAAAAAAAAAAAACGATGGTAGGACAAATCAAAAACATATATTGTCCAATTTTTGTGTCAATCTCTTTTCTCATTTTCTTTTCCTGGCAGATGTAACACACACACACACACACTCAGAGCGTCTCTCTCTCCCTCACAGACTGTCTCACAAACACAGAAAATCGAAATCACAAATCGGCTTAACTCCTCCTGACACATCTGTGAATGAAGCCTTTCCGTTTGCTCGGCCTCTCCCTATTATAAAAGCCATTGTCAGCGGCTGAATCGCTAACAGGTAGCGCCACAGCTCCTGCTGCTCCTCCCTCCCTCCTTCTCCGTCCTCTCCCCTGTCTGTCATCTTCCTCCTGACCTCCATCAACTTAATCATCTTTCTCCTCTCCCCCTCAGCCCAGTCCGTCTCCCCCTCTCTCTCCCCACTCCTCATTTTCCGACTCCTATTATTTCCATTTATCACACGGTGCCGTCCAAACGGAACTAAGCAACGGCTTTTTTCCATCTTCTGCTAGTTTACATTTCTATTCCTCTGTATTTCATGATGAGGAAGAGTTTTTGGCTCGGCGGCGTGGAGTTGACATCTATCCTTAGCAACGATTTTGCCGTTTCACCTGCGGAGAATTTAATCAAACGCTAAAATATGATGCATTTATGCAACAAACACATCGCATTCAGCAGTAACGGCATACGGAGCCCAACCATTCAGCCTGCATTTGTAGCACTTACGCTCTCTCCAAGTACATTCTGCTGATCGCGCTCTTCCACTTGAGTGGTGTTTGATTGCAGCAGTTTTATTGGTCACACTTATTCTGAAATTAGGATGTGAGTTATAATAAGTTGAATATCTGCACTGTGCTGTTAGTCAAGCCGCTGCTAAGTAGTTTCCGATTGATGACTGTGTAAAGCAGGTTGTGTTATTTAAATGTAGCTAATGTTGTGTAAATCACTGCAGGGGAACATCTGTGGTGTCCATAGATCATACACAAACAATGGACGCAGCTCTGTGGCTGCAGGAGAAATCCTTAAAAGAAAGCACCGCTTCTTCCTGCTTCATTTGTGAACACCATCAACATTACTCATGGTGAGCTCACTGTGTCCACCCCTGGGGGCAGATGTTGTTACAGATCTCACTGGGAACGTGGTAACAATTGGAACAGTTAGGACACAATTAGACGGACACAATAAAGTTGACTTTTATCAGACAGCTGTCCATCTACTCATAATGGGGTCTGTCATTCAGGATTTTACAAGTTTAAAGTTTAAAACAGATATAACTTTCGAATATCTATACGGAATAGCAAAAAACTGAAAGATAAGTACAAGATCAAGTTCAGAAATAACAACTACTTTTTGCTTAAAAAAGAAGGAAAAAATAGACGTATGGTTAAAAGTTAGCTGCTCCTTTTGCTAAAAAAAAAAAAAAAGAATGGACAGATTGAGCAAACTTCAAGCCAGGAAAGAAACGGAGGAGTAAAAGGAGTAAAAGGAGGAGATGGAGTTTTGCTGACTGATGTGAACAACCAGAGAAATCCACAGTTTTTCCTTCATAGTGTGTTTTCCAACAGGCCCACACAGTGTTACCAGAGGATGAAGACTGGAGATCCCATACACACCATTTCACTCTCCTCCCACACACACACACACACACACTGTTCACACTGCCATTTTCCTCCAGTAATCGATACACAGAACAGAACTGTAGCTGATAATTAGCAGCTTCCTCAGTATTGAGCATTTTGATGGACAAAAGACAACAGTTTGGACGGAGTTTTTGAAAACGTCTTGACGTACTTGACGTTTCCCTTTGTCTTCCACTGAGGCAGTTTTGTCAATGTTAGTGAATACTTGATAGAGCCCCGGGTAAAAAATAGTTTCAGGACGCACGGAAAGTTGAACCATGTCCAGAGTTTAAAGGGGATATGAACCTTTTCATGACAGAAAGTCTGTCCACCGGGCCACCGTGCTGCTCTCAGACTTTCTTTGTTTTCTTCCTTTCATTCATTTTTTTCCTGCCTCTCTCGTTCTCCTCTTCCAAGGTCAGATCCCTGCCTCCATTAATCCTGACCGCCGCCCTCCCCTGCGCATCATCCTCTCTTTTAGACATTTTAATTTACACCTCATTTCACTTGTGAATTCTGTTAGCATATTTTCTGATATTTTAATGTTTGCTTTGCTGACTGGCGGGGAGTCCCAGGCAGGTATTTAACCTCTGTGGTATCATTACGGAGGCCATTGATGTCACTCGGTTCATTAGTGCTCCTGACTGTTGTAATGACAGTCATTAGAGTCATTGTTGTCACCTGGGGCTACATTCACACCAATAAGATCTCCGTCCAAGTGTTTTATCTCAGTGTGGGAATTAATCACTGCCCATAAAACACACCTGAAAACACACACACTGGTCAGAGCGAGCAGAGTCCAAACAGGAAGTGGATCATCTGCAGCGTTCAGGAGTTCACTTGTAAAAAGTGACAAGTGAAACCATGGAATTATAGCTGCAACAAGATGG
>NC_024324.1:8602623-8605442 GCF_000523025.1 Cynoglossus semilaevis | reverse complement strand
TGTTGGGTTGAGTCCTCGCTGTCAGGGTCACATAAAAGAAGTCGTGTTGAATGTCATTCCCCAGGGTTGAGATCAGAAAATAATCGTAGACAAAAAATGGGATTAAGTTCCCACCAATTTAGGTTTTAGTTAAGAATAATTGTTTTTGGTTCAGTCTCTGGGGTTGGGAGTCTGAGTCTGAGTCATCGGTGTTGAGTCTGTGTCCAGTCACTGAAGGAAACTTTGAGTTTAAGGTTTTAATCTTTGAGTCAACATCCCTACAGAACCGTTTGATTGGGGTCCAGAGGGTTTCCAGTTTGAATCCCAGGATATCGTAGATGAAAGGGTGTTTACTTAATTTTTTCTATCGAATCAAAATATCAAACTTGTACCTCCTGGGAATGGATGATAAAGAGCCTCCAACTTTTTTCTGTGGGTGTCACTCCCACCAGTTAAGGGGAAAACTACGGCCTGGGGGCCAGATACAGTCCATTTGGCGTTTTTAATCCGGCCCCCTGAACTTGTCCAAATGATGTTATTAATTTATATTATCATTATACTTATACCTATTCCCTCCAATGCCTGCATTTCCCCAATAGATGGCGTAGAAAAGACTAAAAGTATTTTAGCCTTTACACATGACTTTTACATGTCATTTATCTTCATCTCAACTCTCACCGTCTTTCTTCTCGTTCCACTTTTCCAGGGTGCAGTGATCACGCCAGCCATGGACCACACTATGTCCATGCAGCCAGCCAGTATGATGGGCCCTCTCACTCAGCAGATGAACCATCTGTCCCTGGGCACTACAGGAAGTGTAAGTGTACTTCTCAGCATACTACAGACAAAAAAAAACCCCCTGTACTGCATATTATGTGATATCCATGAGGAGGTATCTAGAGGTGGTCCGTTTATGCGTTTATTTTTAAAATAGCTCGTACATCTGCCAGCTTCTGCCTATAAACGAACGTAAGTGGTCTTTGAATCCCACGCCCATCAATAAAAAGAAAACTAGACCTGAACTGCATGAAAGTTTAAAAAAAAAAAATCCGATGGGATCACGCCTGTCGTTGGACCTTCAGGCTCTTTGTAGACGATGCATATTCTTACACAGAGATTAATACGTGTGTGTAAATCAGAGTGTGTGAGGCTGTCGGAGGTGGATCTGTCAGGCAGGAGATCAAAAGAGAGAAAAAAATCCCACAGAAACTTAAGGAGGATCTGAATATGTTCACTGTAACAGGCAGTAGGATTAGACAGAGGCTGATTGGTGACCTGCGTATGACCAAAGATGTTCATTTACCACCTCCTGCTGGTGCAGATGAAGTAATGTTAAAACTTTTTATTGATGGGGTTTTTTTTCATTAAAAATTCAAAAAAGAAACATATGATTTTAATATGTGCTTTGCTCAAATTAAAGGATCGTCAGTTCCATCTGGGTCTGATAGTCTGAGCACATAAATAACCAAAGGTTCTTGGAGATATTGCTGGTCTGACCATCTGATATCCAGCAGTGTTTTACAGCTGTTGACATCCAGGCAACACCAACACAACATGATGATGTCACACTCACGCCTCCTTCTCCTTCATGGTAGTTAATAGTGGAAATAATGATGTCCTGGTGTTTGCCGCAGTGAGCTCCTCCTCACAGTTGCTCGTCCTCCGTTGATTGATGCTGCCTTTTGATCTTTGTTGTTTCGTTAAAATTGCTGATTAGAGAGGTTTTTGTTTTTTTTAAACCGGCCTGTAAGTGGTGCAGGGTGTGATTAAGGCATTTTTTTTTTTGTAAGTGGTGCAGGGTGTGATTAAGGCGTGAGCTGAGATTCATTATATGGACCATCCAACATCACCCTGTGTCTGGAGCTAGTTTGCTAAACACTTAGTTTCTTAGTCTTTGTCAGGTCCATTACCAAAAACAGCCAGAAGAGGGTGCAATCTTAGAGGAGAGCTGAGCAAAACAGGCGAAATAAATTTGTGTGTAAAATTCCAGAGTGCTCTTTGATCTGCACTGACTAAAATACATAAATATTATTTCTATTTTAAATCAATCATGTTTCGGTCCAACCACGTAAAAACCAAACCTTCTCTTTGTTTTTAGTTTTTTTTGTAACGTGAGAAAGGAAATTAAATGTTGAAAAAGAAAACAGCTCCGGTCTGTTCGTCTGTCCTCATGAGTCATGAGCAGTGAGTCAGGCCTTTTATCTCTGAGAAATATTGTTCAAAAACAAAAGCACACAGTGAGTATGAGACGGTTTTTACATTTCCTTTCTAAGAAAGCCAAAACCTTCTTAGGCTGTCACCACATGGAGCTACCGTATCATTTGTTTTACACTGCGTGCGTTCACTGCCAGACGCTGCGAGAGCGTATTTCCTTCCTGATCTTCCACATTAGACAGATTTCCCATGAAGCTTAGCAGCAGCGGTACAGCTCTCCTCTGTTCTCCACGTTCTTCACTTTCAACCTCTAGTCTTTTTTCTCACACTTCACGTCTCCTCCACTCCTCAAACCACACATCAGCCCTATCACTCCATCAGTTTTCACTTACTACACACACACGCACACACATGTGTGCAGTTTCTGACCTCTGGTCCAGAAACTCCCTGCAGATTCAGCATCACGTCAACGTAGAGGTGTTGCAGTGTTACGAAGCTTTCCTTCCTGCCCTGAACCTGCTGCCCTGTAGGGGAGTGTGGGGGGGTTTGTGGTTGGGGGGGGGGTGTTCTCCAGCACAATGTTTGATCTCTGCAAGTACCTGGGACTGAAACAGTTCTGTACGGTACAGTTATCCATGTGTTTGCAGGTGAGCTGTCAGCGACTGTGACGCCATGTTGGCTCTGTT
>NC_024324.1:8595850-8602586 GCF_000523025.1 Cynoglossus semilaevis | reverse complement strand
AACCAGGATTAGAGACAGGCTAATCTATGATGATGGCTTTTGATGTTTGATGGCTTGTATTAGGGGGAAAAAAAGCGGGTTAAGGCCCTCTCTCTCTCTCTCTCTCTCTCGTTGTTTTTATTTTCTTTTTCTTGCTTACTCCCCCAGTCTCCCGTGCATTTCTGCCTGCGTAGCTCTCCTGAGGCATTGTGCTGCGCCGCACAACTTTTTGCCACGGCCGGGCTGCTAACTCGGCACGCCACACTTGATCATTTCTGGGGATGGAGGTGTGTTTACTTTGAAGCTAACTCTAAACCAGATGTAGAAGCTCTTTCACACGAGCTAGATGGAGACAGCCTGTAAAAAAAAAAAAAAAAAGAGGAGGTTGGGGAATGGCATCTGTAACTGCCAGTCTAGTAAACAGGACCTGACACAACATATTCTTAGAGCACATTCCTCGTGTGTGCGTGTGTGTTTGTGTGTGGTTTCTGTGAGTTGTTTTGATCGCCCTCACCGCTCACGTGACTTTAACCTTCGCCACAGAAGGACACCTGCTGGGAACAGTGTCCCCAAAGTCAACAAACTTGAAACAACTGCCTCTGGCCGCGGCGAGAAGAAGCCACACCTCAGAATACTCCGGGCTCTTCAGGACTCTGTGGCTGTTTGTGTACGGCTGCGGCTGTTCTATTCCTCTCAGAGAAAAGAACCGAATGTTCCCGGCTCCACCCAACATCAGCACAGCACAGGACTGGCGTGGTGTGACCATAGCTTTCCAAGAACGTCACCATTTATATTTTTGACAGCGCAGATTGATCTGGAAAGCGAAGTAGCAAGTGGAAAGAAAAAAAAAAGAAAGAAAGAAAGAACAACATGCACGAAGTATGAGGATGAGCCGTCAACGCTTTGGAATTCACCGGAAAATGTTGTGTTTTCAAAGATGCCTCTGGTCGGGGCGAACGTACAAGTGTATGTGGGATAAACTGCTGTCTCTCTGGGAACAGCTTGATTACAGAATGCTAAAGAACCTCTGGCAGGCGTGCTGTTTATGGATGGCACACATAAACATGCCATGGATGCTCCCCGGTGATTTATTTTGCCATGTTTGGTGCATATTGCTCTGTTACTGATTTATTTACCGTCTCTCGGCTTCCACCGCTGAGCAGGAGTCTATCTGTCATGTCTGGTGTTTGCTCTTCCCTGATCGTTTTGCATGTGCGGATGTGCCGACGCTGCGTTTTGTCATTTCAGTATTTGTGTCAGTATTTGCACGTACTGTATGTCAGCATCTGCTCCGGTGTGTGTGAGCAGCACAGTGTTTGACATGACAAGGGGTGACCTTCCCTCTGTGTTCTCCAACCTCCTCCTGTCATGCCATGTAGAACCGAGGACTCTGTTGTCATGGTGACAGCGGTGATTGACAGCTTCTGTGTAGCCGGGAGACAGATTTGTGTGAAGCCGTTTCCTCTATTATCTGGGCCGATTCCCTCCAGTCGTCTGTAGGAGGAAA
Organism: Cynoglossus semilaevis; assembly: GCF_000523025.1. Lineage (NCBI taxonomy): Eukaryota > Metazoa > Chordata > Actinopteri > Pleuronectiformes > Cynoglossidae > Cynoglossus > Cynoglossus semilaevis. The sequence goes on along the minus strand of NC_024324.1, from coordinate 8,601,100 downwards.
CTCCTCCATGTTGTTCTGCATTTTCCATCTCTGTGTTTAACCTTTGCACTGACTGAGTGAGTTGACCGCGCTTCTTCTACCTCGTCTCCATGTGGACTTTTGGTCCAGAATGACGCCAAGCACGTAGAGCGATTACCTTTCTAAAGGGACCTTGAAAGTGATTGTTGAGGGACGAACAACCTTTTAGAACCATTTTTAGAATTTACAATGTGTTCCCAATGTGTTTAAAGGCCCGCAGCCAAGAAAGTGTGGTCGGTAATTGGCTGCACTTGAATATGTTTTATTTCTCTGATATTAAAATCTGTCCCCAGAATTTAAGTCTTGTGCGGTGGAGTAAGAATAGTCTGTTCTCAGGTAGCGTGGGCCAGACGACTGAGTGTATCTGCAAATGTTCTGGATGTGAATACATTTTGAATCCAAGTGTGGTTTATGCCAAACATTACCAAACAAATTGTCCGGAAAATTAGGTATGTGATCATTTTATCCTAAATCGGGTAAAAATAGTACATTTTTGGGGCTTTGTACCGTATTTTCCAGACAATATGTCACACTTTTTTTTCATCCTTTGCGACTTATAAATTAATATATATAATTTCACATCTTTGTTAACTTCACACTGACAGCTGCTAGAGGGCACTCTAGGATTGTGTACCAGTATTTACTGCTCCTGTAGTACTGAAAATTTACATGTTCGTTATTTTCACACTCAGCCTCTAGAGGGCACTGATGTGACTCATACTCAGGACCAGATGGTACTACAAATACTAGGGTTGGGATTTAATCCTAAACTTGGTCCAAACTAATACCACTGTAGTGACACAATAACAATTTGTAGATACAGAAAAGTCTTGTTTTTCACATGTTTGATTTGGCTCAGTTTTAGGATATTATACATGAAGTCAGCGTCAGTCTGGGGGACACATTGGCATCTAGACCCCATTAAAATGTTGCTAAAGAGGAGCCTTGGTATAAAGAAGAGATTTGAGACACGGGGCTGATTTAACAAGCATCAATCTCTGTAGCTGGAGTGATGACAGAGGAGAGGAGTGGAGATATGGAGGGCTTTGTTATGGTTTAAGTGGGAGAGTGCTGTGATCCACAGCCACTGGTGTGCACAGCTCCAACACTTCCCCTTGTTTGAGCTCCACTGCTGAGATCAATAGTCATCAGACTCCATCCTCACGCTGCCCAGCCATTAATAACCTACAGTGTGAGGCTGGACAACCTTGGCCTCGACCAACTGTTGTCCTCCACCGCACAGACACCGTGACACAGCAGGGATGGATGGATGGATGGATGGATGGATGGTGGTGGAAGCGATGATATAGTTCAGCATTAAGCTAGTGGAGGCGATGATATAGTTCAGCATTAAGCTAGCTGATTGGCTATTCTTTTTTGCACTACTATAAATTACAAAAACCTTTACTCTAGCGGGGTTGTCCACAGACTGGCCCGGGAGCCAGTGTTTGAATTATGGCTAACTTTTTCTTATTTTTCTATTACTGACTACTGTTATGAGTTTCAGTGACCTTTGTTTTTTTCTGGCAGGGAATTTTGGCTAGACTTCTTTTAGCTGTCTTTCTGGCAGGTAATTTTGGCTAGACTTCTTTTAGCTGTCACTTGGCTAACTTTTTAACATCTATCTTCACATCATGTTTTTCTATAGAATATTGTTGACATTTCTAAAAAAAAATGTTAAGTTTTGTTCAACTTTCAGCAACTGATTTTCATTTTTTTTTCACTTATGTTTTTGTAAAGTTAACTTTGGCTAAGTGAGAGTCGAACTTCTGGGTCTGCCATGCTACTTTTCTCGAAGCGACAGAGATACCAACTGCCAATCAAGGCTAGTGTATTTTTGGCTATTTACTCATACATTTTTAGTAACAAAACAGGAGCAGCTGGGTCAGCGGTGTATTTTTTATTATTTTAAAACAATCAAATCACCCGTTGAAAGAAAAAGGGGAAAGCGTTGCGCTCACAGTTTACATTATTACACAGGGCTAAACAACTGTGGTGTATGTGAGGTTCAGTCTATTGTATGGATTTTTTTTTCTCCTCCTTCAGCCTAGCATTGCTGCATTGCGGTGTGACTTTATACTGTAGTTATAGGTTGTATGTCATTGAGAGTGATGGTGGAGGAGAAGAAGAAACTTAAGGAGTCCTCTCACACCAGCCTCGTTAAGGAAGTCTTCACTCCTCCTCTTCATTAAACACACACACACAACCAAGCCATCTGCTTCACTATGTGTGTGTGTGTGTGTGTGTGTGCATGTGACCATGAGTGTGAATCACCATTTATGGCCAATTAGGGATGCTTTATATTGCCCACACCCATCTCTTGACTATGGGCAGGGACATTTTATAAGAGTTGAAAATTGGGCAAAAATCATCTTTATCGCCATAGCAACCTAATTCACCGAGTGCAGACTTGACATCCCGTTGATTCGCCACAGCAGCAGCAGCAGCAGCGAGTGCGAATATATGCCCCTGCTCCGGCTGCCACATTAAATAGGTTAACTAATGGTTATGGCGGAAGGCGCGAAATCTTATCTTATTAAATGCTCTTGTTAAAGCTAATTTAAATTCCTTTTTCTCCGGCCCTGCGGAGAAATCTTACGTTTCAAATAGACGCTCCTACTTTGACAGGAGGATTTTGATATTGCTAATTATCTCCCTTTTTTCTCTTCTTCGTTGCCTCCACGCAGCCCTCACAGGTGAGTCGGATGAATAAGTTAATGGGAAAAAAGAAAAAAAAAAGTGGGGGTGAAAATTGGTATGCATGGGTTTTGGTTCCTCCAGAGAGAAGGTCACTTTAACAATCTGATAGGGAGGAAGTGACAGGAAAGTAAGAGAGAGAGAGAGAGAGACAAAGAGAGAGAGAGGGAGGGAGGGAGGAAAAGAAGGGGTGACACCGTGAGGACACAATGTGGTAACATGTCAGAATGTCCTGAATCTGACAGCAACTAAGAAAGTGATAACCTTAAAATTCACACAGTCACTGTGGGGCATCCTCCCGGCCACGTGTAGTGACAGTGGGGGGAGTTAATCACCCGTGCCCATGGCCTTTAGCTGCTCTCATTAGCGCTGAGCGGTGGAGCCGTACCCGATCCATTAGCAACAGTGCCGGTAATGACACTTCACCATCTCCACCACCACCGACGGGCCTGCAGCCAAGGAAAGGACTTCACATAACGGCAAGAAAAAAAAAACAAAACCAAAAACTCCTCCATTACCGACTCCTACTGCAAATACTGAAGCCGCCACATGTACGGCACCAAATAAAGGGATTGTTCTTCCTGTTTTGTTTTTTTTTCCCCCCCTGGTCCGGAAAAGTAGCAGCAGCAGCAGAAAGATGAGGAGAAGAGAGAGAGGAAGGGAGGCAGAGAGGCAGAGAGGCAGAGAGGCAGAGAGGCAGAGAGGCAGCCTGGTGGCTCTTATCTGGGATCACATCCGTGAGCCGCTGTACTGCAGCATTATCGTTCCAAGCCTCTTTGTCTTTGTCTGACTTTCTCACACACACACACACACGTGCACAGCTGCAGAGAGCAGGAAACACACACCCACACACACACAGAGTTCTCCACGTGCACAGACACACACAGACATGCTGATAAAGTCGTCCTTTATGCAAATGAATTGGGTAATTATGAAGACGTACCAGCAAATCCAGCACAACTGAACACACACACACACACACACACACAGAGACAGGTGTGATGAAAGTCTGTCGTTTCCCGAACATGTCGCGCCCTCATGCAGGTGTTAAAGAGCCAAAGAATAAAGAAGAAGAGGCAAACACACACACAGCTGACTTTATTCTGTCGTTATTTAAAACTTTATTTTTTATTATTTATTTTTGTTTTATTATCTTCGTGTGTGATGTCCTGGTGGAACAGCAGGACATCTTCTTTTCCTATCTTCGTGTGTGGAACAGCAGGACATCTTCTTTTCCTCCTCCTCCTCTTCCTCCTGTGTCTTATCTCACATGTTTTCTCTCAGCTTTTGCTTTGCTCGCTCTGTTGAGCACATTCTTCTAGCGCCCTCCAACGGATTCTGTGGGTACAGCAGCAGCCTCTCTTTCCCCTCGGATCTCTTTCTGGTTATTTTTAGCTCGATTAAACTAAATTATCCCTGTTGACGTGGAACATTTGAGGAATTAAAATGCCAGAAGTGACCTTGGTGTTGTTTTTAAACAGTTTAATGGAGGAGAAATCTCAGGTTTTTAGGTGTTTCTGCAGTATTTATCAAACAAAAACACCAGTCTGTTTGTCAGACTGATGGACGTCTGTGAAAATCTCAAAACATTTAACCCAGAGTTTAATCTAAACTAGTCTAATCTACTATTTGAAATCTGAGAAACCTGTTTTTTAACGTAGCTCCTCACAAAACTGAAAAGAACATTTAAAAAGGAAGCAGCAGTTTTGAAGTTGATGTCAACAGAGATTTGTGCCAAAGTTCCAAATGCATCAACAAAAATGTTGTGTCTTTGGTATTATTTAAAAAAAAAAAGTGCCATCTTTTCTTGAAGTGTTGTTATTGATCTGATGTTGGACGATATGTTGTCATTTTCATGCGTGTCTTTTTGCTCTGCTTCCAGTACATGACTGCTGCAGCCGCCGCGGCGCCTATGCAAGGGACCTACATTCCCCAGTACACTGCTGTGCCTCCAACAGCCGTCTCTGTCGAGGTGAGAGCCACGCCCATTCACACCTGATTAGAATTTTTGAAAAAATCTGTTGACATGATGACATCATCACCGCCAGCAGCCCACAACTACACACACACGGGTGTGTGTCTGTACAAATCAGACGGTCCCTCATCAACAAATAAGGCAAATAAAAAAAAAAAACAGCGAGAGTCTCAGGAAAAGTCTGAAGTTTGACAGAATTTGGGAAAGACGTTTGAAGTGCAGCAAAGTCTCTGCCGGAGCTCCTGGCAGGTTTTTTTTTGGAGCAGTGCAGCATGGGAAATGATGAACGTCGGGGATCGGCGGGCAAGGCGGCGAGGACAGAGCGGCCTGCTGTCTGCTGGCTGACGGTGCAGTCGTATTCAGACGGACTATCAGTCGTGTATCAGATGACAGCAGCTGAAGTGAGACACAGTGCCCACAGCCTCACACACACACACACACACACACAGGCGGTTGAAGATGGTGGGAAGCTGGAACACACACATCTGTCAGCCGCGCAGCTACGGTCCCCCCCCCACCAGCTACACACAATGACAGTTTCCACTGACAGAGCCATTAGT
>NC_024324.1:8585640-8595269 GCF_000523025.1 Cynoglossus semilaevis | reverse complement strand
CCCAAGGGATTAATAAAGTTCTATCCACCCACCTACACTAGTTTAACCGTATTTGTGCGTCTGTGTTTCTCAGGGAGTGGTGACAGACGCCTCCCCCCAGTCTGTGGCTCCCTCATCACAGGAGGTGACTGGTCAGCAGCAACAGATGCAGGTGGACACTGCTGCGGACCACGTTTCTGCTTACTCCTACCAGTCCAAGTAAGTGACACTGTGGTGGGTGAGCTGTACAAGGTCATGGGAGAATGGGTTTTTTTTCCTGGTTTTTTGTACTTATTTCAGCAGATTCTACAGGGACTTTAAAAGCATGACAATTTATGCAGGTTGCTGTCCAGGTTCATTCAGTTAGTTGGTAAATTTTTGCTCATTTCTGCATATTATATTATATCAGCAACAAAATCATAGTCCTGATGGTTCAGTTCCCCTTTTTGGACCAAAGCTGAATTAAAATGTTTGTACAACTTTAATGATCAAATCCAGAAATTAGAAGGAAGTCAAAAACCTATTTCTTTACTCAGGAATTCATATTGGTCTTTCACTCTCACTTTTTTCTTTTTTCTCTTAATAGTGAGCTTTAATCACAGCTGTATCACACCTTTTCTCTCTGCCTCTCTCTGTCTCTCTCCCCCTCTGTCCTTTTTTCATCAGATAGCAACGGCCTGAGCGAATGTTCCTGTGACAGCGTTGCCTTGAGACAGAAGGTGGCTGCACTGTGAATGTGAGGAGGGAAAAAAGAGAGAATAGAAGGAGATTGCTTCCAGATTTGCGCAGGCACCAAAAAAAGAGACACTTTTTTCATTTCCTACCTGGCCTACGAGAAAAGAAACAAAACACAGACACACACACAGACACACGGAGGGAAGAGGCAAGAAGGAATGGATGGATGGATAAAAAAAATTGCAGGGCACAGTGCAACAAGGAGTGAAGTGGTTTAAGTCTGGGAACCTGCCTGAAGGACTGAGGTGAAGCTTGAAAAGTTTCTCACAGAAAATCTTCTTCTACCGGTTTTAAAAAAAAAAGAGAGATAAAAAAAATGTTAAAAAGTTTTTAAAAAAAGACCAAAAAAAGGGGTTGAATGTGCAGGTAGGTGATGAAGTTTATTTTGTAATTGGAAAAAAATAAGAAAAACAAATGTGGGGAGTCAAGTTTGAGATACACACAGAGATTGTCTTCCTCAGATATTAAGCTACGTTTGTTTCTTCTTTTCACTCTCTTTTTTATGTTCTAGTCTTCAAATTTTAGTTTTCTAGATATATTTGGTAAAAAAAAAAAGTTTTTCATTTTCTTTTTTTCTTTCTTTTTATCAAATCTTCATGGCCTTAATTTGAAGGGCGCCAGAAACTTTTTAACAGAGTTAAACTCTGACATCTGGTTAATGTTGGGGTGAGAAAAAAAATAAAATGACAAAAACAAAAAAAAAAAAGAAAAAAAAGAAGAGAAAAAAAGAGAAGAATCTATCACATAAGCTGTACAGATTTAATAGAGAAGAGCTTTTCTTTCTTTTCTTCATTAGAAGAAAAAAAACTTTGATAATAATTATGTCAGAGGTAATTAATTATGTGTCAGAAGAAAACAAAAAAATGTCTGTTTGTTTGTTGGGATGAAAAAGAAAAAGAAAACTGACTTTGGGAGCGGGGAGGGGGAGAAGACCAAGCTCTGAAGAGATTTTTCACAATGAGTTAAAAACAAAATTATGAAAATATAGAAAAAAAAAAAACATGCTGCATTGTGGAGGCAGCAGTGTGTCGCTGAAACGCTGAACTCGTTTTTATCCCTATGATTCCTGTTGATTATTTTCCACCGTCATCCACATGAGTGCTTTTTATCTCTGCCAACTTTTGCTTCTTTTTTTTTTTAAATCAGCTTCACCATGTTTTTAGCCCGCTTTGCTTGTCACACCGCGAACAAAAAACAACAAAAAACTCTTTATAAAATATTGCAGCGAAGAAAAAAAAACAACTGTAGATTCAGTAGGAGCTTTTGGTTTGAACCAATCAGTGCAAAAGCAATAGAAAGAAATTGTTGACAATTTCTGTAGTCTTTCCTAGTCGTGGATCAAATGCAGCCCACGGACGGCCATTTTTATACCAAAGATGAAGAGACACTCGAAACCAGAGGTGGTTGTTGTTTTTATTTTTCTTCTTTTTTTCATATTTCAGTTTGATTTTGTTGTTGTTGATGATGTTGATGTTGTTGATGTAAATGTTGATGTTGCTGTTGTTGTTGTTGCCGTTGTTGTTGGGGTTTTGTTGTTGTTTTCCATTTTTTGTGTTCCCTTTTTTTTATATATACCACAATGGCCGGACCAGTCCTTCTCGCCGGGTTTAAGCTAATGTTCCACTGTTTTACAAGCTAGCACCGACACGTGCACAGACACACACACACACACACACACACACAAACAAACTCAAGCAAAAACTTCAGACAGTGATGAAACAAGTCAAGATGTTTTGGGGGTTTTTTTTCTCAACCAGCTGTCAACTATGATTGTGATGAAACAAGTCAAAATGTTTTGGGTTTTTTTTCTCAAAAAACGATGGTCCCAGACCATGTGACCATCGTGTTACACCTGTAGCAGTTAGTAGGAACTTATGGGGCCGGATGTGATTTGTCAACATGGAACCTGCACAAAATCAATACCACTTCCTGTTTCAGCTAATTACTTGGATAATGAAGTGAGTAGATCCAGATCCATACAGTAGAATGGACTAAAATAATAATGATGATCTGGATCATTAGGACATGATCAAGATTTGACTAATTAGCAAAGCAGCTAACCCCGACCATGTGACCTGATAGGCCTGACATATTGTCTTGTATCTAATCCTGTCTGAATCTGATCTGGATCTGATTAGAGACATATTGTCTTGTATCTAATCCAGTCTGAATCTGATCTGGATCCGATTAGATCTAAGCTCTAAACATTATTGATGGATTTTCTGTGGGCCACTGTTTTTCACTGGATCCAGTCTGGTTCAGGGTTGGTTATTAGGCAGGTTATCTGGCCCCTTCAATCTGCCAAATGTGAGTTGCGTTCACTCATGGTTCATGAAGCGACCTACGTGGTCCAGATCTGATTTAAAACCTGTTCAAAGGCAGCTCATCCAGACTGATCTGATCTGGACCTGTTCCTACTCTCAGAACCGTTTGGAAGGGGTTATTTAAAGATCTGACGTGGCCCAGATCTGATATGTACCTCTTTATAAAGAAGCCCATCTGGTATCAATCTGACGCTGTAACCATGATGGTCACAAAGCAGCCTAAAAAGCCAATTGGACCTGATGGTTCCTGATGGATCCAGTAGGACAGGTGCTTCATGAACTGATACAGTTTTAGCTCCGGTGACAAACTCTTGGTTAAAGATATTTAATACGCGTCCCACATGTTAGGAAAGTGGACGGCAGTTAGTTTTCTTTCTGGGTTTACGCTGAAACAGTCTCCACTTGTACATGTTGGCTCAACATCTGGTTCCCAGCAGAGTAGGGTCTCTCAAGGTGACACTTTAAGGAAGATGTTGATGTGTTCCATGATTTGTGGTTCGTTTTCCATTTCAGCTCCTGACTCTGTCCCTTCACTGATGTTTATTGTTTTTGTCTCTCCATCAGTTTGACTCTCCTCCACCTCAGGACTGTCCCTGCTGCTGTCTGACCCAATCCTACAGTCCTTATAGACTCGTTAGGTATTCACGTTAGGTTTTAAATCAACAAAAGAAAAAAAATCTTCAGCTGTAATTTCATAAGCGCGGTGGAAGCTAACAGGAGTGCTGAAGGTACGTGAAAGAAAGCCAGAGAAATTAGACCTTGGTTTTGACCTTTTCCTTTATTTTCTACCATCTGTTCTTCCTTGAATATCATAAACATTACTCTCATGTCTTCAATTTAACTCTTTTATCATCCGCAGGACTTTAAGTTGACGTGTACGCCGGCCCAAGTCGACCTCTAGGTGTCACACTGACTGTCTCTATCGTGGTTCTTAGTAGTTAGTTTTTCCTGATGTCTGATGCTGTCATGTCTCGTCCTCTTGTCTTCGTGAATGTGATTGACGCCTGATGCCGTCATGTCTCATCCTCTTGTCTTCGTGAACGTGATTGACAACCACAGAACCAGCAGAGAGCTCATATGTCTGAGATCCTGTCCACTGCACCGGTGTAAATAACCAGGGAGAAGTTTGTTCTTCTGTGTGAGGGCCTGAAAGAAGCTGCTTCACGTCTGGTACGTCCCCTCACCGATCACAGCACAGTGTGGGGGTCGGTGGACCTGCTGATGCTGAGGAGCCTCCTCACCAGCCTTAACAACATACTGATGGCTGCTCCTTTCACCACTGAGTGTCACTTACACTGCTGGTTGTCACAATTTGTCGCACAAACAACCTCGACCCATTTCTATCTCTGAGCCAGGTAGGATTTTTCACTGGCTTCATCTTAGGGTTGACCCTGAAGAAATTGCCTGTGGGACAGCAGTCATTTCTGCCGCTCTTCTTTGCCCCCTCACTGTGTCATTTCAGCATTAAGAAGCACTGTTTCTTTCCCTTCTCCTTTCTTTTCTGCTGCCATTAACGTGTCATGGCCGGGTCAAGCTCCTTTGCTCTCATTTTCCCTCACTGTCACTCCCTCCTCTCTTTCTCTTTCTCTTTCACTCCCCTCTCCCTCCCTCTTTCATCTGAGGTTTCTTTCCTTTATTGAATGGTGCAGAAGCAGAACCACAAACTAATTTCAGTCACTCTGGCGATGAGGCTTGACGGAGCTGGATTTGTCTCCCTCTGGGGAGGTAGAATCCACTCCACTGTCCCTCAGAAGACCCCACTCCTCCAAACAAAGAAGACTTTTTTCTTGGTTAAGTGACGATTACAATTGAGCTGTCGCGTTCCTTTGTGTTTCAGTTCAAATCTTTGATCCGGATTTGCATCTACGGACCGCTGCAGGCGAACGCCATGTGGCCATGTTTGTCGGCAACACTTGTTGCCACTTGTACATCCAGTGCCTTTTGAGCAAAGCTTCTAAAAAAGGTTGAAATATTGGAGCTCATCAGATTAGTCGTGTTGAATCAAGGCTTCTTTAATGGTGCTAACGAAGAGGCTTGGGCCTCAGACTTGGGCCTGGCTGAAGATCATTCTGATCATGAGTCCTCAGAAGGAGTCCAGCGCGCCTTCTGCTCCTTCTGCTCCTTCTGCTCCTTCTGCTCCTTCTGCTCCTTCTGCTCCTTCTGCTCCTTCTGCTCCTTCTGCTCCTTCTGCTCCTTCTGCTCCTTCTGCTCCTTCTGCTCCTTCTGCTCCTTCTGCTCCTTCTGCTCCTTCTGCTCCTTCTGCTCCTTCTGCTCCTTCTGCTCCTTCTGCTCCTTCTGCTCCTTCTGCTCCTTCTGCTCCTTCTGCTCCTTCTGCTCCTTCTGCTCCTTCTGCTCCTTCTGCTCCTTCTGCTCCTTCTGCTCCTTCTGCTCCTTCTGCTCCTTCTGCTCCTTCTGCTCCTTCTGCTCCTTCTGCTCCTTCTGCTCCTTCTGCTCCTTCTGCTCCTTCTGCTCCTTCTGCTCCTTCTGCTCCTTCTGCTCCTTCTGCTCCTCGTGCTTCTTCATTGTTGCCCCGTCTCAGAGGCATCATTGTCTGAAATCTACTTGGCTGTTTTTATTGAAGCCCCAGCAAATATTTGATAGACAAGTTATGCTTTACCATGTACAACATGGTAAATTCAATGTAACGTTTTTCCGTGTTTCCTAAGAGCTAAGGTCAAAGGTCAAAGGCCAAGTAAGATGTCATGTTATGCCACAGTTGCAGTAGCGTTGGCTTCTTTCTCCTTCTCTCTGTCGTTGGTTCTTAATGAACAGAAATGTTGGGGTTTCATGCCCCCACCCCACCTCTCCCCCCTAATGTGGGTGTGGTACAGGAGAGCATCTGAGGTTCAGCTGTGATGGCATTATGGTTTAGGGGATTACAAATAGTCGCCAGATTATGGAACACATGCACAACAAAGACTAACAGCTCTAAGTGTTTCCTCTAAGTGTTTGCATTTGGTGCTTGGTACTAATATTTCATCGACATCCAGGGGAGAGAGAGAGATGGCCTGACGGAACTAATAAAAATGGCTCTCTCTTAATAGCACAACGACATCATAATGTTCCTTCTTCAGAATAACAATACCTTCACATTCATTCACAGGAGGCATGCCTGCATTTTAAGGAGACTGAAGCAGCAGAGCTCTGCTACCAGTCAGACCATGTGTCAGCACAAAACCTCGAAGCCAGCTCTGTGTGTGTGTGTGTTATCTAAATCTAACTAATCCTGCAGAGACTTTACGCTAAGTAAATCTGTGGGCTGCGAACAATTGTAGAAATCGATGTTTGCCACATCTCACTTGGCCTTTGACCTTAGCTCTTAGAAAACAAATTAACCATGTTGTACATTAGAAATCAAAGCTTGTGTCCAACTGTAACAAAATTCTCCCTTTCAGATAAATATCATTTGGATTTGTTGTAACATACTTGTAGTAGTATCATATTTTAGGAGTAAAAAGTCAGGTGAGAAATGATTAAAAGTACGCTTTAATGATTTTTCTGATCCTGACCCTCTGCCCAGTCAGTCTCTTGTTCAGCTGATTGTGGATCCTTTGAAAGATAAATACTTCTTTCTTTATTTTAGACAAACTTTAACCAAAAACTAGCTGGGTTGGCATGGCTGAAATAGATCATTAACTTTCACAGCACGATGAGGGGCGTTTATAGGGATAGACAAGTATTAGTTATTGTTAAAGTTAAGTAAGACTCCAGGAAATGAATGTCGGACAATTTTATTCTTCAAAGTCACAGAGTGAGTGTGTTTAAAAGAGAACAGAGGGAGAACAAAGGAACGTGGAGCTGATTAGCCGGAGTGGTCGCTGCCTGGAGTTTCTCCATCTCTTCTGCTCACTACAGAAGAGCTGAAGGTGAACAGCTTGACCTCTGACTAATTAGCGATGCACACTTTCCTGTCTCGCACCATGACACACAGGCTAACACACCTTTTTTTTTTCTTTTTGGCAAATCTCTCATCCTTTTTAACCTTCCTGGTTCTCAGTCGTGTTTTCACCCACAGCTAAAAAACAACGTCTCGGCCTGGGGATCTTCACCTCATTTCAATCAGCCGATGATTTCTATTATGACATCACATTCTCTTGTGCTAATTTGACACGTCTCAATATACAGAACAAATACCTTCTGCGCACGAGGACGACTTTCATTTATCTGCAATTTGTTGCAGTCATTTCTGAAACAAGATGCTCTCACCGGTCGCCCGAACGTGACCTTTGTTTAATGACAGAATGGATTATAGGTCAAATTGCCATCATGTCACTCAGCAGCAGCAGCAGCAGCAGGTTGGAGGGTTTATGTCCTCGTTGGCATGTCATTAATATTCCTGAGTGTCCCTGAACCACACTGTGGCTCTTAATGGATTGTCTGATCCAATGTCAGGATGATCGTGACGGTCCCTCCGAAAGAAAAGTTAATGCTGTCGGGTTCAAGTTCTGTCATATTTGGTGATCAGAAATGAACAGAGATAGTTGTAATACTGCAGTAACTCTGACTCATCTGGAGCCTGAACAAAGTCAAGACTGATTTTCTGAATTGTCTTACAATCTTAAATCTTATAGTCACAGATCTGGAGGAGTTTACCTGCATCCTGGTTTTCCCATTCTTTCAACTGTTAGTTGTAAAAATGTGTTTATTTCAGTCTGTTTTGTTTTTGTTGTTGTTGTTGTTTTAACAGTATACTACAGTCACAACCTCCTAGATCTGGGGTCATCCTCGTGTTAATGTTGGATAAAAATCTTTTGATTCATAGACTGGTTGTCAAGGGGAGGTTTGGTTGTGTAATTTCTTATAAAATTGACCAAAATGTCATCAGAGTTGTACTGCACATGGAGAAGGAGCCTCGTCGTACTATAGACTGCCCTCCAAACAAAGTCATTTCAAAAAGTATCTTTCTCTTGGACGGTATAATTACGGCCATTTGCAATGCCAGGGTCAGATTGCTATATTTTTAAGGATTTGGTCATAGTTCTAAAATTGTGCAAAGACATGACTGAAAAGACGTGGCAAAATACTGGATTTCAAAGTAGAAAATGAAGTAACTAAATTTATATTCTGAATAATCACGTCATTTAGTTTGCACATTTGTCTTGCTGTACAACCTTTCTCAGACATGTCCTACACCACCCTCATGTGTTTCACTGCCACTCCTGACTCTCAAGACGCAGTAAACCCTTCTTCTTACCTTCTTTAAACTTCTCTAGCGGCCAGTATGAAAAGGACAGGATCTTGGAAGAGTTTGGCGTAAAAAGTGAAGGTCTGACCTTGGCATTTAATTCTATACATTTTGTTTTGTGTCATTTTAAGTGGTTGCAATTTTCTTGCAGATTCATCACCTGAGTGCCGTCCCAGTCGTTCGGTATTGACTGTTGTGTTTTAGAAAAACACTAGTTCAGAGTTACTCTCATGGCTTGTCGTTCACAGTAAAGGAGAACCAAGGCTCAATAACTCATCACAGACCTGCACAAACACACACACACACACACATACATACACATACACATTGCAGAGGGTAAAATTGCTCCCACCACCCCACACGGGCGAGGCCTTGTGCTTTTTAATTGATGCTTCGGTCTACCTTTGATGAAAGCCATCGATTGGCAACACAACCCCGTTAGTGGAGCCAGCCAGCCTGCACGGAGTTCACACGGCTCCCCGAGAAACACACAATCCCACCAGGAAATGGCTGACCGAAATTGATAAGAGACAGCCTTCACTGAAATGGTGTTAGGCCTGGGACTCGCTTCCTGGACAAGAACTATTTATTAGGACAGCAGAGCGGCTTTTAATTTTTTTTCTCAAATTTTTTTTTTTCAGATGACTTTTTTCCCATTTGTTTTTTCACCTATGCTTTGTTACAGCGCCAAGGAGGACATTGATGCCTCTCTCTCTCACACACACACACACAGACACACACCTACACACACACACACACCTACACACACGCTGCTCGGTGTGTGTGATCTTTGAGAAACTGTCTGTACATCTGTGGATGTTAGGATTTGACTTGGGTTTTGGGTTGAGTTGTTTTCTTTTTTGTTTTTGTTTTTTCTCTCTCTCTTTCTCTGATGATGCTTTCAATAAAAAAACAAGGAAAAATGCATTAGGAAGGCTGTTATCGTTCAATCTGCATGGCTAATGAACGTTTCATTGCAGCTCTCTGTTTTCTGTCCTCGGGCCATTATTATTATTATTGAAGCATTTATTATGCAGCGAGCAACCTCCAAGGAACACACACACATATTAAACACACCGTCTTTCCCACAGCCTATTATCTGTATGACTAAATTGCAGTGGGAAGCAAAAAAAAAAAGGAAAGCCTATCATTATGAAGCAGCCTGGTGGCACCTGCTGCACGTTGACCTTGGGCCCTCACATCCTGGGGTAATTACAGCCTTCGCAAATGGAGCTAATACTTCTCGATGGGATTTTCCTCGAACGTCAGCTCACACTCGCACACCACTGGGGTGTAAAGTGGTCATAATCAAAGACAGAGGCGCCTGCTGGAGGAGGAGGGGCGCTGGGGGGGGGGGAGGTGGAGGGAGGGGAATTAATCTGCCTTTTCCACCTCCTTTGAACTCC
>NC_024324.1:8561623-8585517 GCF_000523025.1 Cynoglossus semilaevis | reverse complement strand
TGTATGTGTGTACCTGTATGTGTGTGTACCTATATGTGTGTGTACCTGTATGTGTATTTGCGGTGAAACACACACTTGATCCCAGGAGTTGCAGCTTATTTTTGCATCTGCTGATCTGTGAATATATAAATATATCTTTGTGCTAAACACAGATATCTGTCATGATGTGTTTGCAGGAACTGGAAACAGTTTACAGCTCACGGTGCTTTCTCTCCACTCTGCACGACTGTTAAATCTGGAGGAAAATACATATTCCTTTTTATGGAGGGAAATGCCAGCGATTCCATATCACTCCCTTCGGAGCCACAGCAGCCACTTTATCTGGGCTTTGTAAAGATGTAGCAGCTGAGCACCACAAGGGTGCAGCAAACTAACACAGATGTTATCTGCCAAAGTAGCGAGAACCCCTCTATGTACACAACCGCACACACATAAACACACAACCAGAGCTGGATAAAGATCAAGGACTAATCGGCAGAGGGGAAACTCAACACGACAACACCGCCAGATTTTCCCATCATGGGGTTTTTTATCTGCTAAAAATATTCTAAGATTAGGAAGGAAATGCATCAAAATTCACCAGTACTACTTGCAGCACAAACGGCCTGATTGATATCGTTTTTAGTGTAAACATGATCTTTGAGGTTTTCCTGCAGGCAGTGTTCGGTATTGGTGATGTGAGTCGATACGACTAGTGGAAAGGTTTGACGGAACCTTTAACTTATGTCAGGATAATAATGATTATAAATATTGTTGTTGGAATATTGATAATGAATCATGGGGTATCCATTGTACTTGAAACACATCAATCTGATAGTACATGTACATTAATAACAAGGTACCGGATATAGTACAGACCAGTCTCCAACCAATGACTGATCGGCCGGTATCAGCCGTTACTGCGTACCGGTAACACTGCTCCTTCCTTCAAGGATCATCACAATTTCAAAATAAAACATCTTTTAGACTTTATTCTTTTTGTGTAGGAGACTGAATTGCCTGTTGTTTTGAAAGATTGCCAGATTATTTTTAATGAAAAAAGACTTTTTGTGTAGGAGACTGAATTGCCAGATTATTTTTAATGAAAAAAGATTATTTTTAATGAAAAAAGTAAAGGTATATGACTGGATCATTTTTGAATGAAGTAAACTAATATATATTCTAATTGAGGCAAATTTATTATGGCCTCAGTCTTGTCTTAAGAGTGTTTGTCTTATCTATAACATCGCGTTTTCCTTCCTTAAGCATTTCAGACATCGGAACAAAAGTGTTTTTTGTTTTTTTTTTCAGACAAGATGAACTGAGACTTCACAGCCTGGAGCTTCCAGGTGCAGACCGGCTTTTATTTTATTTATTTTTTTTACCCAATCAACACTCTGTGATGTCAGCAATCACGAACACCTGGTGCTACCCTCATTAGCTTCTGCTCCACTAAGAGACGAGTAATTAGCCAAAGGGGAGTTACGCAGTGCTGAGCTACAACCTAAATAATGTCTGCGAGGGATTTGGTGGAGCCTTTTTATGTGGGGGAATTCATTATTTGCTTCATCTACAAATATGTGAATGCGGCGTTGGGCCAGGAAAACTCACGGTAAGATTGTATCTCATTAGGAGGAAAGACATGAGTCATACTTGTTAGCCTTGTTAGCATTCACGGCTAGCTTTCACGGCTAGCTGTGGGAAACGTTAGTCAACGGTTAATATCTTTTATCCTGACTCAAATGTAGGGTTACTGGAGGACACTTTCAGTCTATTGTGGTCTCATTTGTTAAATTTGGCTTTCACTATCGGTTTTGTACCAGACGAGTTTTTTTCTGTTCAGGTTTAAGTAACAGGAATGTTAACACAACTGCCAAATAAGAAAACAAAAATGAGCCCTCCCAGATTTCACCGTCTAAAGAAATGTAAGCCAGAAACTGTCTCTGTATTTGTTGTTAACAAATGTACTGTATACAAACTGATGTTTAATTTGATGCAGACACATCAGTAAACAATCTTTCCACTGTGACAGTTTACTTAGACTAGTACTTCTCAAATAGTGTGGCGGGCCCTCGAGGGGAGGGACGGGAGGGTCTTACAATGGAATATGGCACGCTGGACATAAGTGTACCACTGCTGTATTGCTTGAATGATAACAAGCTTCCAGTCACTAGGTGGCAGCAACTCATACAGTGGTTTGTACAGATGAAAATATACGTATGTGTTATCAGGTTCTCAGTAGTATGACTTAGACCAAAGGCGACCATTGGCTTCTACCAAGTCATATTGACCTGTTTGTTTTACATAATCTTTCTATGCTTTTGTTGGCCTTCAGGTTGGATACATGTATTTGAGTAAAATTATTATATTTTATGTGGGAGTAAAAGTAAAAGATTTTCTAATGAATTAAGTATAAATTTACCCGTGATGTTACTAATGTTAAGTTGTATGTTTAAGAAATGCTGCCACTTCCTGTCGAAATGTTACCCCATATGATACGTTTTTCTCCCAACTTTCATGTCTTACACTGGCTGGGTTGTGTTTTTGTCCCAAACAGATTACCAGCTTAAATTAATCCAGCTCTGTACAATATATTTGGGTAAATAAGGGTTGAACATCTTCACCAGGGCTCGTGGAGCCGGGCAGACCACAAATGAAAAGCATGAATGTTTTTCCCTGCAATACAAATCCCTGTGGAAACACTTTCAGTCCAACAGCAGCTCAATTTCAATATCCCCGTGATGAATTACAATCTTTGTGTTGCAGGAAGTGGGAGCTCAGCCAACGTTTGTGGAAGTTTACAATAAAATTAGCGCAACAAGGACGGCATCTTCACACAAGCCATTGTGTTGCCCAGGTGTGTTGCCCAAAACATCTACTGACAAATGGTGTGAATTAAGAGCATAAAGAAGAGACTGCATCCTGTCCTAAATTGTTACGTTTACTCAAATGCTCCAATTTAAATCTCGTATAAAGGCCAGTTAACTTTCAGTTTTTGTTGTTGGTGTAAATTTCAGTGTTTTAATCAGAAGACTTTTGCAGTTGAAGTAGAAGAAGCTCTGTGGAACTAGTGCATTCCATTTATTTTATGTCATTTTTTCCCCCCAGAATCCTGGCATTGTGGATGCTGCCCCATTTTCACAATGGTGCACATTGTTAAGGTAACAGTAACATGCACTTTTCCTTGTAGTCACAAGTAAGTTTTTACATTGTGGAGAGAAACACTCCCACAGATAAAGGGGAAGCAGGTGTTTCCTTAAACCAAGAGTTTCCAAAGTCTTTGCACAGGCCTCAGATTTGATAATATGGAAATACCCAAAGGAACAACTTATTGTTCTGTGACACTCAAGACTGATTATTACGTACTTTCACTTAAGATGACATTTCATTTCTCATATTGGTTTAGAAGGGTTGGTATTTCTCAGACTTTGTTTTTGTTTGCTTTTTTAATGTCATAATCCAAAAACATCCTAGAAAATCCCTTGGTCTTAGAACATTGAAATTGTTACTACAAAAAGCTAAATGTCCCTTTAATACTGATTAGGTTCTTAAAAGTTACTGTTGAGAAATGCAATGCTATGTTTATGTACACTGATAAGTTAACCTAGAAATAGTTAGCAAATAGACACAGACAAATACAAATATATGTATATTAAAATAAATGGAAGATTATGTAAATAAGAAAAAAATGTATCCTTCCAAAATTCCCATACATCAAATTATAAATAATAATAGTAACTATAAAAAAGTCTGATGTTGACTATAAAGCAAGTTAGAATTAAAAAAATAAATGCAGTTTTCCAAATGAACTCGTTATACTGTCTGAAGTCCATGTTCTGCTGGTCCCCGGTGTAGGACTCGGATCCAGATCTGTTCTCGTCCACTAAGAGGACTTTTGCAAGTATCAGACTGAGTTCAGAGAAATTCAGCCAACCCACTGGCAGAAAGGTTTACTCCTGCTCTCAGTGGAACAGAAAACACATTCAGCCATCAAATCTAATTCCAATTGTTGAAAGTGATAAGAGTTGTGCATTTGTTGATAGAGAAACTGCATGAATATGTTTGGATGATATCTTCCCCAATAGACCTGACACAAATGCAGACCTCGACCGACTAAAGCTGAACTGGTACACACGGTTTTTAGTTTCGATGATATTAATCTGAGCTACTTGGTGGAGTTAATACTTCTCGTCTAAGTGAAGAAGGGAATTGGGAGTTGATATGAAACTGGATTTAATCTAAAGCAACTAAAGGGAGGATTTAAAAAAAAACAACTCCCAAATGTAGTCACGTAGCAATGATATCTGAGTTTGCAAAAAACACTAGAAAATACATGAGAAAATGATTAACATCCTTAACCAAATAAACAGCTTTTTCCTGTGAAATATTTCACAATGAAAGATTGAGCCATTTCCAGTTAACGTTGGATGAATAATCTGCTGAACTCTGAGATACTTGAGGCATGCTTTAATGCAAAAAATGAAACCAGTCTGCTCTTAGATAAAATAGGATTGCAATTTGATAAACAAAACAACTTTTTTCTGTGAAGACTTCTGCTTTTTCTTTCAAAAATATTTTTTATTTTAGAACCATTAGGAACCAAATAATTGTCCCTCAATGTAATATATACAGAAAAGATAACAGAAAAACACTTTTCATTTATTTTTCACACGACATTAAATTACCTAATTTCCAGGTCATTTTTAGCCATTTATACCAGTGTAGATAAACAATTGTATAGTCTTATAGAATTAAACATTTGGTTTCATTAGGTTCTTCCTTGATGTTAAAGTAAAATACTTTGAGCTTGTTGGATAGTTAGTCATTTAAGATCATGACTTCTGATTATTCTTTTTTTATATATATAAAGGTGTGATGTTGATCATCTCAGTCCACAAATTTCTTTCTGACTTTAACGTCTCATTCTGCAAATAATAATCACTTTGTGTGAGACGTTGATAAAAGTAAATCACAGCAGGATTCACAGACAATCTGTCTGTCCTGTGAGTAGTAGTTAGCCAACATAAATGACATCTGTCTGTGAATCCTGTGAGTAGTAGTTAGCCAACATAACACTTCACCTTTGGCTTTAAAAACTAAATATTAAATCATTGCTTTGGGGCACAAATTGAAAATATACGTTCATCGCTTCTATGAGGCCAACGGCTGCTTCCTCTGTCCACTCGCTGGATGTTGTTTCTTTGTCAGTACGATAGCCTTTGCCCTCCCCAAGCTGTTTGAAAGCAAAGCTTAAAGAATGCTGCATATACCTCAAATGTCATGCCCTCTGCATCCAGAATAACAATAGCTGCTGGATTTGGTAAACGGCCACAAGCCGGGAAATACCGATCTATAAATATGTTTTTAAAAATGCCGTATTTCATTCTGTTAAAGGTCAGTGATGACTGACTGAGGTGGCTCCAGATTTGAGCTGTTGACTGAAAGCGAATGGGGGGAAAAATAGGCAGAGCTTATTTCAGGTTGTTGGTCTGTACTTTATTTATCAAAAAAAAAAAAAAAATCCAAACAATTTAAGGTTATATACTGAAAACTGCGGTAGCATTTCTCCTTTCAGCCATACAGCCTGCTGACTAATGTCACAATTTCCAGCAAAATGTTTTGTAAACTTTGGTCTCTGCAGAGTTGTGGGACATTACATGTGTGATTGTTGCAATCTATTAAACTACAAAGAAACTCCACTAGTAAATAAAGTCAGACTGCAGGGTCTGTACACGTGAATACAGCAGTATTTGCTCAGTGGACATGTAGATGTGCACGTATACCATATGGTTTAGTTTAAAGGACTGTGCCTAAAGTCAGTGCTGTGAATATTAAAATTTAAATGTTTTGGGAGTTCAGATGTTTTCAGTAATAATAATTCTGTAGCCATGATCCTAATCTCATAAACCTATGGCTGACCTATGGCATCTACAGTATGTTTTTAGTCCTAAACCTGGAACCAATAATGTCAGTACCTGATAAAATCACATGTATGAATTTGAGGTCTTCTCAGAAGTCAAACTGCAGAGACCCTGTCACTGCCAGGAACAACATCATCATTTTGTCCTTTCAGATCAAAACATCTGTAATGCTGTAAAAATGATGTTTCATGTTGAGTTTGTTCTCTGTTGTTATTCCACATGTTTGGAAATCTGCCAAACCATGTTTCCATAACTGTGTAGCTTTGCTTTTAAAAACAGTTACGTCTGGTGTGTTTGAGTACAGATGCTTGCGGTACGTCTCCTAACTAAGTAACTGTAAGTGACCAATGATGTAAAACCCAGGTTGACCAGAAAACAGTGGTCAAGTCCGACAAGGCTTTGTAGCTTCATCATTTTTCCTCTCTACTTCAGGGCCTGTTCTGACATTAAGGCTCTTTTTTTTAATTTTTTTTTTATTGCTCTTCCTCCTGTTGGTTCCTTGTGTTTTGCCCACATGTGCATGATTGTGTTGTTCTTTTGCTCTCACTACAGATATCGTGGCCGAGGGCTTACAGAGTGCAGCTCCGTTGCCATGGCTCCTGTGGGACAACAAGTGTACACAGTGGTAAGGATTGAGACGTGTGTTCTGTAACTGGCAGAGCTGTGCTGTGGATTATGATGTCACTTCACAGTGCCAAGACATTCCCTACTGGTTTTCCATGAAAATACAAAAAAGATTTTTGAGGGGCTTTAAAGGAGAGATCAGAGAGGCATGAGTGGAGCAGGAGTGAGACACAGAAACTCTGATGACACGGTAGAGTTCAGTCAGATGGGCTACAACTGAAATGTCTTCATAAAACATACATACAAATACAGGATTTGAAGACTGTCATGTGTCGCAGCTGATGGGCCAGAAAAATGAGCAGTGTTAAATGACCATTAGCAGGAGGTGTGTCATTGGAGAAATAATTACATTTGAATTCAGACCAAATCAATTTAAGCTAAATTAGATAAATTGCTCTTTAAAAATAGAATTGTATACATTAATATTTATTCTGTTTATTCCAGTGCATCATGTCTTCAAGGTAACTACTGCTGCTTTTTCCTGTGTCCCAGAATGCAATTTTAAACATTATCTGAGGTTTGCATGTGTGGAATTTTTAAAATGAGAAATAAATATTAACAATGGGGCATCATTTAAACATTAGTTTTACCTTGGATTGTTGGGGGTGGGCAGCTGAACTCAACAGTGTAGCTACTGTAAGGTAATCATCCAGTCTAGGACTTTTTCCTAGATTCTCTAGTTTCCTAGATAGTTTTGAACACTGCAGGACTGGGCACAGATAGTTTTGAACACTGCAGGACTGGGTTTATATAAATAAAGTTCAACCTGAACTCTTATTTACTATATGTTTTTTGTGTTTCTTGTTTTTTTTTTTTTTAGTGTCATGACTTCCGCAGGTTAAATGGAGTTCAGCAGTAACCATGACAACTGAGAATGTTTTTTTGTTTTGTTAGATTATTGTAGAAATTCACTCTTAGAAAACCAGTTCCTGAGAAGAAGAGTGGGAGGTGGTTTTTGTCATCAGGTTTTATATAAGGGAAACTGCAGATGGTTCCCATCATATCCTCCTACAGCCAAGTTTGTGAACTCCTCTGCCTTATCAGTGATGCAACCGACGATGGAGTTGGTCAAGAAGTTCTGGAGGAGGCAGAAACCTGAGTGGACGCAGGGGTCAGATGTGCAGACACTGAGTAGAAGAGTGCCAGCGTTACTGTCCAGCTAATCAGAATGAACGGCCTTGCCACCTGGTCATGTGGTGACCTGACAGAAAAATGGTCATTTATACAAAGTTTAACATCTTAGCAAAGGGTTCTGATACCACATAAGGCATTCTTCTCCACGCATCTGAATCTCTGCCTGTTCTATGGGTTCTGCACTGCGTACTAACACTGGAATATCTTACTTATCTAACAGAGTTAAAGGGCCCCACACTCTAACTGCTGCACAGGAACAACATGTGTGTCAGTTGTTTGAAAAAAAAAAATCTTAATGTGACCTTTGACCTTCGTTTTAAAAAGAAAATATCATGATCAAATTATATTAGGAATTCTAGTTGAGTGGAGTATATTGTTTCATTCCTACTAAAAAAAATTGTTGAATGAATTCAATGCTGACAAAACAGTTTTTTCATACATATTAATGTATTTACCTGGTCGGTTCATATGTGTACTAGTCAGACATTAATGGTCTTTTCTGTTCAGAGAATGATATTCCTTCTTTTTGTATTTTGTCAGGTTGGCCCAGCTGCGTATCTGAATGCCAAATATTGGCATCAAACGCCCTGCAGTGAGCCTCTCTGACTCACACGGTGACGTCTCAGCTGTAACCGCACACTCCAGAAAATGTTACACTTCTTATCCTTTTCTCTAGCTGTGAAGTGTAAATGTCACCAGCACCCACCCACTGTTTGCGGGGTGTCCCTTTAAAAAAGGTGAGGCCTTATCGCAGCGGAAGCAGAGTTGAATTGATGCTGTTTATTGATATTTATGTGTTTTATGAAGACATTTAGCAACGTGACCTATAAAAGAATTTACGACCGTGTGTGTGTAACACCAACGCTGTTTATTTAGAGATTGTAATTCATCGTTATGGGCGTCATACGCGAGTTCGTCTTTTTCAGAAACTACTACACACTGACACCGGCACAATGGACCCACTTGAAAATCCCAATCCTGGAAAATGGGTTCTGACTGTGGCTAATTCCAGATGACCACACCATTTCTCCTCGGACAACGCACACAGCAGCAACAATACAACGCTGCAGCACACTCTCTCTGGCTGCCTCGCTCCCTATTATTCTGGCCTGAGTCAATGAAGGAGGTAAATTTGGAAAATCCTTGCACAATAAATCCAGATGGGCCCCCCCACACACACACACACACCCTGTCCTTCTCTGTTACTCTTATCAGATTGGAAAATGTTGAGCTCTTTCACTTCATGTGTCTTTAACAATGTCTTTCTTTGGTCTGAGGTCATCGAGCAGCAGAGGAAAAACTCACCTCATCCAGCAGCTGCTCTTGAAACGAGGAAACCTGAGGCAGCAACTTGAGGTAAGTGTGTGTGTGTGTGTGTGTGTGTGTGCGAGCACTGGTGCCTATGCATTTTAATGAAGCTGGACCCGCAGCAGATGTAGTGACCCCAGAATGGGGCCAGTGTGCATGAAAATGGGCTGCTGTGAGGAAAATGGGTTTTTTATTCAGAACACATTATGCCTGAATATATGGTTCTGAATGGAATGGATCGCTGTGGACCACTCCTGCCCACCAGCCACATTTAATCTGAGCGCAGTGAAAGCACATTTATGGAAACCTTCCCTTCGCTGATCTATTATGGCTCAGCTCTGGTCATGTCTGCTTCCACTGCCTGAAAGAGAAGTGTAATGCTGTAAATTCACTGTATCATAAATGGATACTCTCCCTGGCATCTTGGAGCTGAAGAGTCATGCATCCTCTTTTACTACGTTTTTTTAGGTAAAAAAATTTCAAATGCATAATGTATTTCAGTTTGACGTCTTCACATAGAGTGACAGAAACACAGATGAAGAAAGTATCTGTCTGAAAGAAAGAAGACGAGCTCTGTTATCTGAGTCTGCAAGAGCCAACACCACTGACAGTGTTGGTATTGTGCGTGTGGCAGCTGACGATGTTGTTGTTAGACGGTTGTACACAGTTTGGAAAAATACTGTGTCCCTCAATTAGGGCTTTTATTTGCTTAAAGTGTGTAAGAAACAGCAGGACTTGAATCTAGACCATGTCTGTGTTTTTAGACCATATCATAAAATTCATTGGACATTTGTGTTGGAGTTCACACGTTGGCCATATGTTCTCACGCGCAGTACGTCTAATCTAGGATCGGACCTCGTGAAATTCCCACGTGTACCGTACATAAATAACAACACAATTGCAGCGGCGCAGAACTGAGAGAGTCTGAGACTCCTGTGATTTTTGGGAAGTGTCTAAATCACGGCTGGTGTCGGAGAAAGTGGTGGGAGCTCAGTGAGAACATTCCTGCAGAGAGAGAAACTGGCAGTGATGGTGTTTGGATAAGAAAACCTGGCAGTGTAAGAAGGACTGCCCTGCTTCAGCAGCCTGAGTGAACATCATTAGATTTAATGAGTCAATGTGAAATGGATAGCCCTGTCCAAACGGGGGGAGGAGAGGGGAGGGGGCATTTTATCTGGTAGCAGTATATGAACTGCAGTCATGCAGTATGTTCATAATCTGTTCAGTTGGGGGTTTTTTTAAGACGCATGAGGTGCTTTTTGGACTTTTCACATGATTTTTGTGGATAAATATTCACGTACAGAAGTACAATCTCTCTGAGTGTCAAGTAAAATGTGTTTTAAATGGTAGTAGCTTTCTTTATAGAGGGAAATAGCCGTATGATTTTTATTAAATTCTGACCTTTTTAGTAGCTTTACATAAAGAGGGAAATAGCTGTATGATTTTTATTAAATTCTGACCTTTTTATTTTTTTATAGGTCTAATTAATCCTAGGACTGTGAATTTCAGTGTGTTAAAAAAAGAAATATATTTAACCTCTTTTATATGTCTATGTGTCCATAATCAAAGTCATCCACATACACTTTGCCTCTTTTTCCATGGAGTGGCTGGAAATAAACACAGCTTCACAGTCACGGTGTATTTACAAACCAGCCGAGGAAAATGACAGCTTTGACCAAGGAGAGGCCGTTTGAGTGAGGCGTTACATTAAAGCTGTTTGGACTGAAGTTCACGTCACTACACTGTATTTCCAGCTGCGTTTTAAAATGCTTGACATATTTCTCAGCAGTCGCTGTTTAGGCTGAAGGTCCAGTGATATCAAACACTGGACCATATTTTTACCTGACTGTATTACCATTCAGAAAAACAGTTCTCCATTAACACTCTAGCTGCAATTATACCTGGTTATTAATGACATAAAACAAAGAAATGAGAATGGAATGACACCTTTGAACCAATTGCTTTTTTTTTAATCTAATAGCATACTTGTAGATGCTAAACATTAGTTACTGCTAATGTTTTCTGTATTTTAACTTTAGCCAAGTAATTTCACACCAATTATCTATGTTGCTTTTTGCTTTGAACAATTGGGACAATTCTTTTTTTTTTCTTCTTTTTTTTTTGACTTGCAGTGTTCCTCTTAACTTTAGTCATTTAACACTTTTACTTGATTTAGCTGTTTTTGTTATTTTTTTTTTGGCTATTAGTTCAGGGAACATTGTACCTAGTTTTTTGCAATTTTCTTACCATGTTTTCTTTTATATTTAAGGAAATACTTAGCTCAGTTTCATTTTTTTTTCAAGGTTATTTTTTTTACTCATCTAATCTGATCTTTTCAATTTCACTAATGTCTTAACTAGGCTTTAGCTCTTAATCTCTTACTCTATGATCATCTCAGTTTCCTGAAGACAAATGTGACACTTACACTTCTTATCTCTCTTTACTTACCCATTACCCCTCATTCCTCGTGTCTTCTCCTCCTAACACCCCCCTCACCCCCTGCTCCACTTTCTCTCTCTGCAGTTTCACATAGCTCACTCAGTCTTTGCAGATGTTGTATATGATTTCTGTAATACCAGGCATTGTTTACCACGTGCCTGTGCTCCTGTTCTTCTCCTTATCAGTGTCGGGTCATGGTGGTATTTCCTGCCTGCAACAAGAGCAGAAGGTGGCACAGGATGAGCGCTGCTTCCTGAGCTGAAACACCCAACATGTACCCACTGGCCCCAATCTCTCAGCTCTGCACTCAGAGGAAATGCTATCAGAGCCGGGGAGATAAGTTTCCCTGAATATATAGCACCGTATACGTAGGTATTGGCTGGTTTTGCAGATGTTTGTGCTCCATTTGTAGCTGAGTGACAGAAGCAGGTGGAGCAGAACCAGAGTCCGGATGTGCACTCGCTCCTACAACGCTGCTGGGAAATAATAGTTTAGCTCGGCGTGCAGGGCCGCAGTCTTAACTCAGCTCGAGTCATTACAGGTTGGCTTTTATGGATTTTTAAAAGCTACTGGACCATTTCCATTTGTTCAAGTGAATATCCTCAGAGCCATTAGGAATGCTGCTTTATGAAGTAGAAAATCTACTTTGGCAGCGTTTTCACAGCACCTAGAAACCGTATGTTAGAATTAACAGAATTTTTAAAAAAAATAGCCAGAGAGGTTTCTGATACAACAGTGACAACTGAAAGTGATTAGGCCATATTTACTGTCAGTTGTGTGCTAGTTGCAAAAAGTTGCAACTAGTATAACATTAACAGATCGACTATTATTGTGTGTTTTTCCCAGTTCCGAAGAAGTGGAGTTGTTTATTAAGTGATGGGCTGCTGCCAGCAGTCACCCTGGTTTGGTTTCTTTTCTAGATTTGATTTGAGTCAAAGCCTTGTTTTTGTGGTTCACGTTGTCATGCCAACAGTTAAACAGATGAGGGACTATGACCACAGACGACACCAAAGTTAAGAATACTGTACTGGCAGTTAAGGATTTTTTTTTTTTTGGACTAGATATTTCATCTCATTTAAACTGGCCGTTATAAGTTGTTGGTTCTTTATGCACCTCAACTGCCTTGATTTCTGGAGTGTGTGAGGGAGGTCTGTGTGTGACATTAATATTCTCACATATTTTTAATGGAAACCTTGTTTGCCTGGAATGTCGTTTCATCTCGATCTCAGTGCTGCTTCTGCTGCTGTTCTCATGGGAAGCACAGAGGAAACTTTGGTCGCATCGGGGGGAATCTGCAGATGTTTGTAAATACTCATGTGGCTGCTGAGAGCAGGGAGGACTCAGCCTTCAAACACTCTGATGTTGAATGTTTATTAGAAGTGGGTTGTTTTTTTTGTTTTTTTGAGAAACCATGATCACTGGGCTGGCTTGCTCGATCTTTTTGGAGCGCGGCCTCTTGCATGTCATTACAAACCGAAGTTGGCATTGCGTCTACACCCATTCCCTCTATCGCTAAGCTGAGTCACACAATGAGCCAACTATAAATCAGTAGGTGCTGTGTGTGTATTACAGCCCTTAAAAAACACCACAGCTTTTTTTTACCGAGTTTTTAATAGAAATGTTTGTATTCACCAAGAAGAGTTTAACTGAACATGATTTTGTTCTGACTTTCTTAAAAAAAAACTAATTTAAAGGGTTGGCAAATTCTTTAGCATAACCAGACAATTTTAAAATTTTTATCTTGTAGTTGGATATTTGTCCAGGTTGCATTTTATTTTAACCTCTACACCTTATAATTCAGCCTTTAAAACTGAGTTACAAGTTTGCTTCAACAACACAAATATGTGAAAAGACATCTGTATCTGGGAATACTCTTGTAACAATTTGTTTCGTCAACTCCGACCACCCCCAAGCATTGTCGTCTGTTTAAGATTGCTGCACTAAATGTTAAGAGCCTAAGTTTCTATCATATTTATTTCTTTAATTTTGTATCCTTGGAGGTTTCTGATATTAACCTCCTTAATCTCAAGTTTGTTTGTTTGTATTCTTCATCCTATCCCTTTAACTCCACAAAGCCAGAAATGGCAGGGAGTGGCAAGGAATGGAAAATGTGAAGCTCAGATATATACTGGAAAAATCTGCTGGTTTTAAAGGAGCTCAGTCTGTTACTTTAACGACAAGTTTCACCTTTTAACAGTACCTGTCTCCAACCCTGGGTTTGGCCCTAAAATCATTCCATTCCACTAACACCTGTAGACATCTGCTTTCTTTACATTTCACAAATCATTATGTTGTTTTTTTCTTTAGTCACTTGCACACTCATTTCAGACACCTCATTTCCTGCATTTTTCACACTATTGTGATCACCTGCTCCTCTCGCTTTGGCTGCAGCTGTGTCTCGTGAACTCCTCTAAATATTTTTCCTCTGCTCCCACCACCCCAACCCCTACTTTCTCAGCCTCTGCTATCACCACCCCAACCCCTACTTTCTCAGCATAAATATTAGCCTCTGCTACCACCACCCCAACCCCTACTTTCTCAGCATGGGTCCTAGTTTAAGGGTTTTTTTGGTTGTCATTTTTACATTTTGATTATCTTCATGTATTTTAATGGGAAAACGCATGTTTATCCTGCAGATGAAGAGAACTTGTTTCTTAACGTTCAGAGTATCTGTCCTGCTTTATTTTGATGCAGGGATCACACACAGTGCATGTTTCTCTTTTAGTATGCATAAAATTCTATGACATTCTGCGTTAACTCCCTTCAAAACTATCCTCAACCACATTGCGGACACATATTGGAACATTTTATTGGGGACAGCTAAATTTTTCCTCTCTTTGCCTAAATTGGATTTTTTGCTCTCTGTAATCTAGGTCTGGTGGATGGCATGAGCATCATGTTAATCATCTTCGCCCTCTTTTTTTTTTTTTTTTTTTTTTTTTTTTTTAACCACAGTAGAAGGAGACCAGAGGGTCTAATCCAACACTGCACGGATCTCAGATCACAGCTTGTTCCCCCTTGAAGCAATTAGTCCTTGGATAAATGTCAGCTGTGGTCAAAACCGCTGGATCTGGTTGATGTGAGAGATTATTCCAAAGGATAGAGTATGTTTACAGTTCTCAGAGAGGCAAACACAAGGGCTGTTTGTTGCCA
Organism: Cynoglossus semilaevis; assembly: GCF_000523025.1. Lineage (NCBI taxonomy): Eukaryota > Metazoa > Chordata > Actinopteri > Pleuronectiformes > Cynoglossidae > Cynoglossus > Cynoglossus semilaevis. The sequence goes on along the minus strand of NC_024324.1, from coordinate 8,570,959 downwards.
ACTCTCTCGTTTGTTCGTGTGTTTATTTTCCTTCTTTCCTTTTTGACTCATTTGTAGTTTGAGCCACGTTATTCAGTTCTACATAATATGAGCTAAACATTATGGTTTTTAAATGTTTCAGGTCATTATGGTCATAAAGCACTCTCTCGGCTGAAATATTGCATTTTCCAGAAAACGTTTATGATACACTACACAGGCTAGCCATGCATTGAAGTTAGCAATATTTAAAATAAAATTAGCTTTGTTTTGTTGCCTTTAAAAAAAAAAATTGCAGCTACTCTAGAAGAATAAGCCAAATTTAGTAATTGTTGGAAAAAACTGTAGCTGTAATATTAATTTATTTTAGATTTGCTATTTAGTTGAAATATTATTAGTCCTGGGAATAACTGTCTGTCTGAACATCAACTAAGGAACAGGATGTTGCTGCACAAAGACACGGCAGTGACTCACTCACGTTTGCTGCTTCCTTCAATGAATTATCCTTTTAAAAGACGTTTTGGCAGCGTATTGGATGTTTTATTGATGTTCTGCCAGAGAACAATGGCCCTAACTGTGTTGTGATACTTGGAGTTCTCAAGATAACTTTCCCTTCCTTCCTGGTGTTTGACTTAATGCTCCTCAGGACAGTGAGGGACGGCAGAGAGAGGCAGCTGTTTTTGTGCCACTGCGACTTCCTCGGCTTCACCGACAACATCAGAAACTTTGCACCAAAACAGTGTGTGGCGATGTGTGTTTTCACAAACCGACATGAACACTACGTTGAGTCATACTGTATTTTTTTTTCTTTTCTTTGTAAGTTACAACAAAGTGCATGCAGGAACGTACATTGAATACCACACGGTTGTCTTCAGCATGTGTAGCATTGACCCTGGTGACCTGCATTTACTTACTGGCATGTGTGGTTGATATTGTTCTGATGTTTTTATTGGCATACGGCACTGAGTCATTTTTCCTTATTTAAGTTCCTGTTGTGGTTGCAGTGGAAACCCACCTGTCCTTATGTTTGTACCTCTAATGCGGAGGAGGGCTGGTGGATATAATGCCCAAAAATAAGACCACTGTGAACACGCTATTTTTTCCGAGGCGATATAATAAGATAAACGCTTGTGGGAAAACTTTGTTCGATAAGGGAAACATTAGGGAAAGGCCAGTGTTCCATTTTACCCATAAATGGAAGTTCCACTTCCTCCAGATCCCACTTGGCTGCACACTTCTGTTTACTTTAGGTTATCCAACAGTCCAACATTAACGTGAGTTGTAAAGTGCTGTGAGCGCCGACATCTTCAAAAGCAGCAGCTCTTTGTAGCTCTGTATTTAAAGGATGGGAACAAGAGTGCAATTGATCTTCAAATCTGACTCTCCAGACAGACCCATCAGCCTGTCAGCTGTTTGATAGTATATGCTGTTCTGGTGCAGTGAAAACATAGACACAATTGGTTTTATGTCGGAAAGACTTCTCATTATATGGATTCTGACGCAGACAGTTTTCTTGAAACAACACAACCTTTATGTTTATGTGCAACTGCAGGCAGAACTTTTCCTCTCCGTTCACATACTTCCTCCGATCTTCTTTCGTTTGCTCTCAAACGCTACCTGAGAGCAATGACTAACTATAGTTTCTTGTAAACTGTCTTAGGAGACAAAAGTTTTTTTTGTTTTTTTTTACTCTCCAGAAACATTTCAGTTTTTTTTGTTTTTTTTTTACGCTCCAGAAACATTTCAAATCCATGTCAGGCAGACGCCTTAATCATCTGTAACTTAAGCGGAGACAGCGCTGGTTGAAAATTGTTTTGTGCCACTATTCTCACAAGCAATTTGCAAGTCGTATTACATTTTCTTCTGTTGTGCAAATGCACACTGCTACAGGTTGTGGGACTGAAGAGCAATGTCTGAAGCAGTTCTTCTTTTCCCTCTGCCATCAGCTGCATTTGTTCATTTTTTTTATTCTGTTACAAAGTCTTGACTAAGAGACAGTTCTTCAGTTTGACAGGTGTCATTATGTAGCTGTTGCCGGTGGGTATACACATCAAGCAGTCTGCCGTGGTTATCAGCCAGAGGAGTGGGAATATCAGAAATAGATGATTAACCCTTTTTCCTGTAGTAAAAAAAGAACTGTTTTTTTTTTTCTCCCTACAAGGACGTCTGCAGTAGAACATTTTCTGTTAGTCTTTCATCTCAGTACGTGTCAACAGCATATTCATGGTCCACTTTTAGTTTCTTTGTATGAGCTTTCTCTAAAGGTAGGAGCAATGGACATGACTGGACGGTTTACTACAGAGAACTGAGAGCTGTTATGGTGAACTGTCTTTAGATAATGGCACAGTCTAAAAGACAGGGGGCAGAGCTGTAGATGTTGACGTTTTTAATTAGGACTGACCTGTGTGGAGAGGATGGACTAGACTGAAGGAAAGGTTGTGACACGTGCAGAGGAGGTGCCTAAGTGAAAGAGCACCGAAAAAGATTCATATACTGTACGTAGCGAAGGACATGGAGACGCCTGGTGCAACAGTTGTGGTTGTGGTTAAAGGTAAGGGATGCCCTTGTTTGACATCCCACGAGGTCTACTTTTTGAACTTTCTGTCTGCTAAAAAAGTCAGCGTCTTCCTGCGTTACAACCACTCAGTTTTCTAAGAAATGATGATTCAATATTCAATTTCTGCCAACCAACCATTTGGCACTTATTGGAGGAGAAAGTATTTTTAATGTGTACTACTGTGTATGTATATAATCCTCTATACTTCAGTTACTGCTTTTTCTTATTTAGAGACCCAAAGACTAAATGAATGAGAGTGACTCTCTCTCTCCAAACGGCGTTGTAAAATGCTGTATGTGGCGCTTGTTTGCCATCTGTGTTGTCTCAGAGCGTGTGTCCTGAGATTTGCCATCACCCTCCTCTGTTTGCCTTTGGACTCAAAGCAGAGCAGTTTGCAGCAGCGTCGAGCACCTGTTCTGAGCTTAATACCACACTCAGGATGTTTGCCCAGCACTTGTTTATCTGTGTTTGTGCAATGAGGAGGAAAAGAAATGTTCAAAGACCTGGGGAAGGGCCAAAAAAAACTAGCACGTGGCTAAAAGTAAGAGCAGCCACACAGAGTAACACTTTTAAATAGGGATCCTGTTTAAATAAAGGCTTCTGGACACAGGAGTATTGTGTACTCCATGGTGAAATGAAGCAGATAAAGACTGGCTAAAAAAGAGGTTTGTTTGGGTGTTGTGGTCAGCGAGCAGGATGTTGTGACCCTCTGGGAGCCCACATGTGCAGAGGTCAGTAGGGGACAGTCAGTTTTGGGCTTGAAGCACTGTCGGATCTCCACCTTGTGGCTTGGATCCCATCATGCAGCACTGAATGGCTGCCTGGCATCGAGACCTGAACAAACACACACTCCCACCCAAAGTCAGGACTATAATAAGGTCAGAGAAACCAAAAAGACTGTTCCTACACAGAGACTTTAAGGTCTGATATTTAGTTAATCTGTTATTTTTACTCTGCGTTTGTTGACATTTTAGCAACGAGGAAGGATAGAGAATACGTCAAGACAGTGAATTTAGCTTAACAGCTTCAGAGCAGGCGGGAGAGCATCTGTCATGTCATCATGTCATTATGTCATCGCTTGCTTTTTGCTTGGCTAAGGTTCACTAGGTTTTTAATTTAAAATACACAACTTTTTGCTTTTTGCTTGGCTATGATTCACTAGGTTTTTAATTTAAAATACACTCTTAACTAAATGGTTATTGGATGTTCACTACATTTCTACTTCTTCTTGACATCTGTTATTCTTGTTCTTAATCTAGTTTGGTGTGTATATATAATAACTCTACATTTTCTCTTACATTAAGTTGGTATTTGACTAAGACGGACAGAGGCTTCTCTGGTCTTTCTTAGAGTACATAAGGGAAGTTTTAAAACGATGTGGTTTGACATCACTATTTTGTTATGCACATTAAAACACATCCCTGTGAATCGTGGTCAAGAAAAATAACAGTTATAAATAGTTCAGTTTGGAACTGTTCGGCATCAGCTGAGGTACTTTTTACTTCCCTATCCCTTTCATGAACTGTTACACCACCCCTGATTGTCACCGTTGCATGAGAGCAACAGGCCCATAGAGCTGTTAATAAAGCTGAGTGAGTGAGGTAGTGTAAGAAGGAGGAGTCCACATCCTGTGTGGAGAGATACAGGAAAGCTCCATGGTCACGGGTCAGCACTGAAGTCTGACATCATTGCAGGAGTATGCTGAACAAAAACACATGTCCGTAAGGACCCGGCAATACTGGCTCTAATTTATTGGTCTGTAGGAGACCTAACCCCTGTGTCCATGCAGTAATAAAAAACAACACAAGAGACCTGACGTGATTCTCACTGTTTCCTGATTAACTGTGAAATCTGGAACCTCTCCATTCACACAGGATTGATTTAATAACAAGCCGTTATTACCCTGGTGAAGTTGATTATGTCTGTCAATAATACAATGACATTTTCTTTTTTTTTTAGAGATCTTTGATAATATCAAGCCGTGTTCTTTAGTATTTTTGACAGCTATTCCTGAGATAATAGCTTTTGTAGTATTGCTAACTTCAGCCATTTTAAATATTTGCCTGCCACTATGCTAGTGCATCATGTCATTCCTGTTCTGCCCACTTTCTGATTCTGACTTTGACTCAAAAGAGATTTTGTAACTATGACACCCTGTGGGTTACAAAAGCGGGGGGCAATAGATTACAGTAGAAAATCTATTGGTAGAGATGGTGGTTGTGTGGTTGTTTAACATTTTCACATAGGATGGAGATACAAAAGCGGGGGGCAATAGATTACAGTAGCAATCTATTGGTAAAGGTTGTGTGGTCGTTTAACATTTTCACATAGGATGGAGATAGCGTAATGACAAGCACTGGTTTTAAAATTGTATGGGTTTATAAATATAGATCCTAACACTTTCTCCAAAGTGACATGTGTGAATTAGGTGTGAACTGTGTGACATCTGGTTTGAAGCAAGTCCTGGGTGTTTGCACACACACGCAGTCGGGCTGAAGGTTTGAGAGAAGAAGAAAAAAAAAGAAAAGAAAAAAACTCTTTTGGAGCTATTTTGGAGCGTGTCATTTCAAGTCTGTGGGGTTTCAGCCTCTTTAATGACATGGTTTGAGACTGACTAGGAGTGAGGAGGAGTATGACTGAGAAGAAGACGAGGGAGAGAGAGAGAAAAAAAAGAAAGAAACGCGTCCAACCCCTCTGAAGATTTCCTGTTTCATGAAAAGTACACATACATACTCTGAGTCACTCAGGGCCAGTCCTGCCTGCCGTGTTTACTTCTTCCCGGAGCCGCAGAGGCGGACTTTGACGAGAAAACGTCCGCGTGAAAAACGCATAGAAAGTCGAGGGAGAGGATAAAAAAAAAAAGCTCCGCCGTAAAGTACCGGATATTAAACCCGTTATCGAGGCTTCGGTTAATTAATGAGAAAGAGGGCAGCGTTCAGTTCGTGTCTAAATGGAGCTACTTCGGTTTTCCGCTTTTTGGTGTGGAACGATACTCTTTGGTAGTGTTGTGTTGCAGGGGGCTGGTGAGTCAAACTTTTTATTACACCGCTACAACTTTTAATGAAAGTTTTCGAAGGAAGTACGAGGCGTTGGGGAGCGCAGTGAGATAGCACAGCGCCTTCGCCAGAGCACGCAGGGGCGACCCTAGGATTTTAGGGGGTCCAAGCATAAAGAACGGGGGTCCTGCTTTAAATATGTGAAAAGTTAGGACATTTTTCCACCGCAAACGGGGAAAAAGTTTGAAAACAACTTTCTCAATAATTTCAATATTTAGTTTGCATAAAAGAAGGGGGCGCTGTTTTTTAATCACCACCACCCCTTATTTTTAGGTCATCTGGATCCATTTGACATATTAATTTATTTATATAACATTTATTCCTTTTGTTCTAGTTGCAGAGAGTTGAACCACTGCAAATATACAGGAGTGGTGCATTTGGTTTAGCATTTTATTTTATGTATTTATTTTTTTGCAAGAACTACCTGTGGTGGTTGTCGTAAGCATTTTTCTTAATTGAAGAAAATATATATGATCTTTTAATAACTGCTAAAAGAGTTAAATGATACGTATCGCTGAGTTAAATACATTTACATTTTAATACCAGTGTTAATTACAGTATTTTACTACAAAAACTTAACTTTCTGAATTTTTTTTTAAATTTCAAGTTAAAGCAATGGTGTTACTCTTATATGTTGTGTTGAATCAGTTGTGCATCTTGAATGTTTTGATTTATGTTGCTTGCATGCAGACAGATAAACATATACAGAAAAAAAACCATAACCACCACGATGGCTACAATTACGGTGCTTTTTTTAGGGAGAAAGGCAATGGTGCGAGACCTTGTTTGTTTTATTCTACATTGTTATGAAAGATCGTAGAAGGGTTCTAGGTAGGTCCTCACAAAGAGGTCCCTATTGTTATAGACCTAAATCTGAAGTTCCCTGTTTTTTAGCATCGCAAGTGCATTGGGCATTTAAATAAATACCTATACTGTTTTACCTAAACACTAGTTTATTCTACGTAAACTGTGGACAACTGATGCATGTTTATTAATTTATTAATGTAAAAAATACTTTACAGCCCATATTGCATTAACTTTGTTATAATATTTTGAGTATTTTGCCAAAAAGTGTAGTCTAAAAACTTGCTTGTCTGTAATTTTTTTATTCACCTACTAGTTTGTGTTCACAGTAACATTGACAGCTGCTCCAGTTAGCTTATTATCCCGTATGATCTCCTACTTTTGGTAATGACCGTAACTATAGCCCTTTAACAAAAGAGGGGTTTCTGATTAAATCAACCGGAATTCTCCCTCCTTATGAGGAGAATCTCTCCATTTATCTTTTAAAGCTTTTCCTCCGATGGTTCATCTTCACCTTTGAAGTGCAGCTCCTCAGAAGCAGACTGTGTTTTACCTTCATCAGTGTCAGGCTGAGTTACTGTGGCACCGAGTGGCTTTGGCTGCTCATAATCCTTTCTTGCCCCCCTGTCTACAATTATGCTTAGCCCTGGGTGACAATTACTAGCATTCATACCTTTCATAGCCCGCCCCCCCCTGGGTTTAAATGACATGCTCTTTGAGAGGAGTCACTCTAATGATATAATTACCCCGACTCAAACACCTTCCCACCGTTGTTATATAGGCCGTACCCTCACTGCCAGTTTATATCAAAACATCTGACTGGGCCCAGTTCTAAAGTGGCCTGTCAAATACTTTGGCCTGAAGATAAAATCTCATATTTTAATGGTTTTATTTGAGTAGGACTTCCTCAGTTGAGACAAAGCCTGAAAGTAATATTTGCCTGCTAGCTTCTTGTGGGCCCTGATAAGCAGCAGGAACAGGATGCCATCAGTGTAGTGCATACGTGCTGGAGATCTGTTGCTCCTTCCTGCTGCACGTTGTACAGTATTTTTATTTTTGCAAGCAGAAGCTATGCCCCCCGCCCTGCAACCCGGCTGAAGTGACACAGTGGCCTTTTTGTGCCAGGCTGCACCTTTTTTTTCTTCTTCTTCTTCTCAACTCAGTGTGATTTAAGGAGAAAACAGATACCAACTAAGCACTTTCACTCGTCTTTCTAAACGTCGTCAAGAAAACGACTTCTACTTGCACTTCCCTATCAAAAACAAAAAGTCCTGCCTCATGTGTAGACGAAAGTCACGTTACCATTTTCTCTAAACTTCCACCCACCCACCGCAGGCACTTTTTTTTTTTGCAGCGTGTTATTAGCAGGAGCCGTGTTTTGCACGTCTGTCTAAATTAACTCTGCTTTCCATCTCAGTTTGCCCAAGAGTCACACATTCTGATGGAAGAAACAGGTTCGGCTTCCTGTGCACGTGGTGCTGGCAGAACAGTCAGCGTGTGGTTTAGTGGTTCCACAGTAGAGGCACTATCATATTCCGCCTTTCTTTGTTTTTGTGAGCAGGGTGTTCTCTTCTGATGGAAATTGTTTTTGTACCAAACCGACCATTAATGGGGGGGAAAAAAAAGTTTTATTTAATTTAACCTAATTTCTTATGCTCATTAATGTAACAACAAGTTCACTTCTTGTTACGCAATTTTTCTTGTTGAGCCAACAAGCAGTGTTTAGAGTGTTGTTAAGGTGAACATTCATCATTTTAATCACCAGATTACTCTCTGTGTGTGTGTGTGTGTGTGTGTGTACCGTGTACACCTGTACAAACAGCCAACACAGGAAGTGTTTCAGATTCATACGTGTCTCAATCACAGTCGGGTCCTGTTGTCGTTTACACAGGCAGTGGACACAGTTACTGGTTATTATTTGATTTGGGAGACTTATTTTTTGTTTTTCTTTTCAGTTTAATTAAGGCATTACAACATGACATCTAATAAGTTTATAAACCCATATCATTAAAGGATCAATTTTCCTCAGAAAATCCTAGAAATCTCCCAAATCCCAGTGTTGAATCATAAACACTCAATTCCAAACAGTCTTAAACAGGGCATCCCTGAGAGCTCACTGATCAAATCTTTGAATTTTTTTTTTTTTTTTTGCAGCTCCCTGAGAGCTCACTGATCAAATGTTTGAATTTTTTTTTTTTTTTTTGAGGAATTAAAGTTACAAAACCTCAGGACTTTTCCTTTTTGATTCTTAAGTAGGAAACACTCCCTCCTGAGAATTAAAAAGGAGAAGAACAATCTTTCATCATCTTACTGTTCCAGTATATTGTCATGACTCATGTCAGCTGAATGTTTTCCATCACTTCGACAACTAGGATCAAAGTATCACTGCCAAAAGAAAAAGAAAACAGTGATTCACCAGCTGACACACACATTTCTCACTCCTATCCCCATCCCCCCCACCAACATTCATCAACACTGATACACCCCCCTCCCCCTCAAAGTGTTCAATATTTACTGCAGCGATGGCTCGGCACCTTTTCTGGATTTGCGAGCAGACTTGACAAATTAGGGAGACCTCGTCGAAAGAGATGCATCCTCTGTTTGTTGTTCTTGCCTGTCTGATAGTTGTCGCCTGAGATGATTATCAAACCCACAGGCACTCATCACACAATCCTGTCTGTCTCACTGATACGGGTTTGCCCGTCGGCAAAGTCAAGTCTGGACAGGACCGAAGCAGTCGGATACCTCTGCCTGCTGCTCTCGTTGTTCTGACTACACACAGAGAACACCTCTATCTATAGTTAAACAGAGATTGATTTCATTTGTTTATGAAAGTGTTTGCTCATGTAATTCATCAGTCATTCCAGTCAATTGTTGAACTTTTTTATTTATTTGTTTTGTATCTGTATATGAGGTAACTCACCTTGTTTCCACTGTGTCACA
>NC_024324.1:8494716-8561598 GCF_000523025.1 Cynoglossus semilaevis | reverse complement strand
CTGTGCAAGTTCTGTGACGTGCAGGCGACCACCTGCACAGGAAAAGGAAGCTGTAAGGTTGAGTGTAACATCACGTCCATCTGCACTCACGACGATGATGTGTGTGTCAGTATTTGGTAAGTGTTTGTTTGATTTGATCTACATGCCTATTTAACCCATCTGTAATACTAACATCCGGGGGCAGTAAAGAACTAAAAGGGTAGTGTTGAAGCAAGGACTTAAGGAAATATACACTAAAAAAATATTTGATATTACCCACGAAGTAAGGCAGTTTTTCAAGACTATATAATAATAATATTTGCAGTATCTAATCACACGTTTTACTGCTTGTACAACATCAAGGTTATCCAATAATTGACAAAAACAAATCTGGAGAAAAATGTAATTCATAGATTTAACATTAGCTCAGTAAAAGCCACAATTGCCTAAAATTACTGCAAACTAGTACTAAACTAATACTTACCAAATGTGGTTTGCAAAGGAGCAACCAAAACGTGTCCAGTCTTACAGTAATGACTGTCAGTGTTTGACCCAAGTGACAAAAATAAATACAGCTAGTTTATTAAAGGCATTAGTGAAATACAGCACAAATACTACACAAGCGTGGTGTGTAAATATTTCTGCCGGGTGATGACCTTTTCCTCGTCAGTCTTCATTCTGAGTTAGACAGTTGGTGGGATTAGGGAAGAACATCGGCGTCTAGCCACCCATTAGCTTCAGATCTGAGTCCAACTGTGAGCAGCAGCAGGAAGAAGAATTGTATGTATTATGAGCTCAGGGCCGCGCTGCTGTTTCTAATTCTATTAGCTTTGTTATTTGCATGTTTGGCGCTAAGATTAGGAGAAGAGCAGGAACAGAAGCTCCTCTTTAAAACATTTTCTCTCAAGAATTTGCTGAATGCTGCTCCTCAGGGAGCTGGGATTTAAATATGAATGTTTGTGCGAAGCTTTGTATTTGTGAGTATGTCCTGATTACACTGAAGTGTTCTTGGTGTGACTCTCTTTTGTTGTAGGAGGAAGAAAGATGACAATGTCACCTTTGATACCGTTTGTCACAACCCGGCCCAGAAGCTCTACGGCCTGGTCCTGGACGACTATAACAACAGCAAGTGTGAAATGAAGGAGAGAAAAGGCATGGGGACAGAGTTCTTCATCTGCTCCTGCTCCGAGGACGAGTGCAACGAGAAGATCTTCTTTAACTCAAGTAAGTTCAATAGACACAAAGTCTCATTTGGGTCTTTTAGCTGACGGCTAGAAATTCAGTTTAATAGGAAGTGGTTTTTAAATCGAAATGGTAAAAAATGTAGGTCGTCAAACGTCCAGTGTCTTGTGAAGCTCTGACAATGACAAATCATTTCTGTTTTGTTTTTTTTAAATAATCTTTAATCACTAACTAGTCTACTGAATTCCTGTTAAGGTCTATTTTAGCTCTTCTTAAAACTCGTCCTTAAAAAAATATTCATCCTATATTTTTGGGAAATTCTTGTGTTAGCAGCAGATATGCTGTTAACAGGCTACCCAGGACTCTCTGCTTCCAAGGCAGTCGTAGTAACCGCTACACTATGGAACTGACTAAAAAGCAGTCCCCCACTAACTCTCGACAGTAAGCAAATGGAGTTCCCTGACATGTCCTGTAGAGAGCAGATGCCTTTAATTTGGCTCAGTGTGTGCGCTCAGCCAGGTCCTCGGAAATGTACGACTGTATTATTTCCTGGATCCTGTAGTCAAAATATATTTGATTCCAGAGCCAATGTTGTAACTGGAGTCGCAGAGCAAGTGTTTGGGGAAGCCGTCAGTAATCATGTAGCTGCAGTGCACACGTGTTGGTGTTCCTGCTGCGTGGGGGCTGACATAACGGGCACGAAGCGAATGTGAAGTAATGATTCTGTGATATCACTGTGGCAATGTTATGATGAAAGTTCACTTTGAGAGTCTGAAACCTTGAAGGAAGAAAGAAAAATAAGTCTTTATCAGCAGCTCTGCTCTTAGCTCTAATGTATTGTCATATACATTAAATAAGTTCCAGACCAGAACTGTCTGGAAGAGTGCAGGAGGCACGGTGACGGTGAGAAAGAGCCTCTCACTCTACCAAAATCAAAACAAACTGTCTGAGGCCTAGCAGAGGATTTCAGACATGTGGTTTCCTGTTGAGAAAAGAGAGAGAGAAAAAGAGAGAGAGAGAGAGCAAGGAAGAACCACAGACATAGACATGGTAGTAAAACTTAATCCTTCTCCTTTGTTACTCACTCCCTTTTTTTTTATTTTCACTCGGGCTTAATTTTCAACAATAATTCAAACATTTGATAAATAAATAAGATAATAAATATTTAAAGGAAATTACACTAAAAGATAACAAAGACTCTAAAAACACATATTGGCTAATATTGCTAAATGTTAGCAAAACAAGGGTGAAAAATAACCGTAGTATCTAATAAAACATAACCAGAGCTACAACAAAAGCACCACAAAGGTCATCCAAAATTATTACACAATTGACAAGATAATTTGTCATTAAAATATGAATTTAGTCAACGGTTTAGAAAAGAGGTCTGCAGTCTTCGATCCAGTGTATAATCAAATAAAGAGAACAGTGATTTCTCATTTAACTCCTTGTGTTTAATTAAATCATGTTCATTAGTCTTCATTTACAGCTCCAACTTTATAACGGTGACCACATGAAACGTGGTGGAAAGGGTTTAAAACTTTCACCAGTCACCAAAAACGGAGCAGCCACCAGACGAACCGCCCTCTGAAGTAGAAGAACTAGACACTGACTATTAAGGGACACAATATGTGGCCGACTGGGTCGGGGTTTGGAGCAGTTTGCGTTTGTGGTTCTCAGTTCTAACTTTAGCTTTGTGATGCCTGCAGACATTCCACATGGGAGAGACATTTTTTTTGTGTGCTGCTGTGATAACACTAGGAGAGTCTTGACTCAAAACAACGCTGTTCAAATTGATCTTCTATCTTATTCTAACTGTAATGATGATTTGTAGGAAAATTCTTACATTTTTGTTGACTTTATTTAGAGTGTTGTGTGATTTTTGAGGGAAAAATATCTGTCAGCACACATGTAAACACTTATATTTGTCGATGTATTTTAAAAAAACAATACCATACTGTGTGTTTACGTGTAACCATTTCTTTTTTCAGACAAGGAGTCACCGGTGGTGGAAGTCATCTTAGTGAGTCTGGTTCCCCTGTTGGTCATAGCGGTTCTCGTCATCACCTCCTTCTACTGCTACCGGGTCTACCGCCAACGTCAGGCCAACAGCAAACGTAAGAAGAACCCCGCCCTGGACAGCGATGCTCTGGCCATCATGAACGATGAAGAAGGTTCAGACAGCAGCTCCACGCTGGCGAATAACCTCAACCACAACACCGAGCTGCTCCCCATCGAGTTGGACGTTCAGGTCGGGAAGGGACGCTTCGCAGAGGTCTACAAGGCCAAGCTGAAGCAGGGATCTTCAGTCAGTGAGGAGCAAGGGTTTGAGACAGTGGCCATCAAGATCTTCCCCTACGAGGAGTACGCATCCTGGAAGAACGAGAAGGACATCTTCTCTGACGCCGATCTGAGACACGAGAATGTGCTCCACTTCCTGACAGCAGAAGAACGCAAAGTGCAGAGACAGTACTGGCTGATCACGGCTTATCAGCCCAGGGGGAACCTTCAGGATTACTTGACTCATCATGTGGTCAGCTGGCCAGACATGTGGCTGCTGGGGAGTTCCTTGGCGCGTGGCGTCGCCCACCTCCACAGCGACCACACGCCCTGCGGTTGCTTCAAGTTGGCCATCGCTCACAGGGACATCAAGAGCTCCAACATCCTGGTGAAGAGCGACCTCACCTGCTGCCTTTGCGACTTCGGCCTCGCACTCCGTCTAGACAGCAATCTGTCCGTTGACGAGCTGGCCAACAGTGGGCAGGTAAATCTTTCTAATCCCAAACTGGGGGATTTTATTTGGGATTTTTGATCTCTTTAGGAAAAAGAAATAAATCCTCCCCTGCCGTAATTTACCCTGCCACCAGGCTCACCGTGCCTTTCCAAGCTCTGCTGTAAATTTATCCGTAGGTATTTATTCCGACCCTGAAACGATCGCTCATACTTGAGCCTCATCAGTCAGGGCTTCCGTCCCTAAATATTTGGCCTTCTCTCTACGTCTTACTCCAGACGGATGCTGCCAGTATAGATTGTGCCATAATTCCTGCTCACTTGACATTTTATTGTGGTCGCCGGGCAAACAGGCTAGATGGATTCTTAATGGACTCATTATCCTGATGTCATATACCAGAGTCATATTAGACTCCATTATGAAAATGACTTATTTGATAAAATGAAAAAGGCCTCACTGTGGCTGTACATGACACCTAATGCATTGTAATGCCCCTTTAATACATCTGGAGGAAGTGCCAGCTAACACTTCTTTTCCAAAGCAGTAATTATGTGGAGTCATGCTCTACATGCTGTTGAGCCCTGAGCTGCCCTTTTGTTTAACCACTTATTTTGTCATCAAAAGTGTTTTGATTCATATCAGTGCAACGTGACCCCTTACTCCGGTACAAAATTACACCCGTCTCAGCGCCTCAGAGAAACAACTCTTACTCCCATCATTTTGTGCTTAGCTGGGCTTTTTGAACTCGACTAATCCCTTCTTTTTGTGCTTTATCCGACACTTTTAATGATGCTGGAGGCTCACTTATCGTTAATCCTCTTCTGTACCTTTTTTTTTTTTTTAATCCTCTTCTGTACCTTTTTTTACTTCAGGTGGGAACAGCCAGGTACATGGCCCCAGAGGTGCTGGAGTCAAGGATCAACTTAGAAAACATTGAGTCCTTCAAACAGGCTGATGTTTACTCTATGGCTCTCGTGCTGTGGGAGATCACCTCCAGGTGTAGTGCAATCGGAGGTGAGTACAAATCATTATATATATATATATACACATACATATATATAGTATTTAAGAAACACTGTAAAACCAAAAACGCACGTTAATATATTCACCTTCATTAGGAGTCAGTGACCAGAGTTCAAACCCTGAGTTTAACGTGATGCTGCGTGACAGGACTTATTTGTGTCCTCCGTGTGGTCCATTAATCACCGCAGGAACTAAACCTATCAGGGGGAGACACTCAATTAATCTTGGTGGAAGTCTCAAGGATCTGCTTTCACTACACAAATGCCCATCACCGCAGCAAAAACAAGACCAGGATATGTGCAAATAATAGGAATGAGCGATTATCTGAAAGCAAACACGGGGCCGTCTTTCACTCTGACAGTCATTTGTGTTTGCTTCCTTTTTAGTGTCTCTCTGGTTCACTTAGATTCTGTGATGCCTCCTGTCTCAATGGGAGTCTAAGAGAATTTATTCAGAAATATTGTAGATTCCAGGAAAGCTGACCGAGATCAATAAAATTAGCCAGAAAAAAAAAGTAAATGTTTTGAGCTTTGTACAAATGTTAGCTTAGAAAAAGGCTTAAGTTAGCCAGAATGGCCGAATAGCTCAGATGCAGCCATAAAGTTAGCTGGGAAAATAAATAAATGTTAGCTCAGAAATAGAAGATGTTTGTCACAGAGATGGAGACCAGATAGGCCGGAGAAAGCTAAAGATAGCAAAGAAGATAAACAAAGATTAGCCCCAGAATAGAGCAAGCTCACCATGATGATAAACAAATGGTAGCTCTAGAATAGCAAACGCTAGCCATACAGGCAAACAAAGGTTAGAAGGATAGAAGGAATAGCTTTGAGGTAGCTAAAAAGACAGAGAACGTTAGCTTAGTAAGAACAGACTTGGTTCGACTCTGGTGCTGTCTGACATTTGTCACATCAGGAGCAAGTCCTCATACAAACCTGTGATCCATCTGGTAAAAATGTCAAAGAATCAGGTTTCACTTTATTCATGTCCATTTATGTTTTTGTATATTTCATTCTGCGGCAAAACAACACCAGGAAATGAAGTAATAATAGTAATGTGTGATTATCAGAAAAGCCGTTTTTCACATGGACAGTCATTTGTTTTCACTTCCCCCTTCAGTGTCTCTGTGGTCCAGTATGTTTCAGTGAAGGCTCCTGTCTCCATTGTGTCAGAGGGATTATTGAAGGCTCAGTTTGGGCAAAAACTACTTTGACTTTGCCATTTTCCTGTTTTTGGACCCACAGTCCTCCTCTGGGGCCCCTACAGTCCCTTGAAATGTACCTCACGGTTTCCCGGCCCCAGGAGTGCTGTAAAGAAAAGAATTTAAAAAAAAAAAACATGTATTTGTGACTCTCAGGCCCTGCTTTCCTTTTCCTCCCCAACCCTAAGAATTTACAGTATGTACCCTGTGGGTATACCTTTGAAAGCAAAATAGGCCATTTCCTGTTTTTCCTAAAAGCACGGTCTCAGGATACGCCGTTTTTAGAGAGAAGTTTGTGAACTTTGTGAACGTGGATTTGTAGCTGACGTCTCCTGAGAGCAGAGCAGACAGTATACCTGGAGGTGCAGTCGGACTAAATAAATCCAGGTGTCCTGCGTGAAGGTGGTTGTAGCTGTACTTGGTTTCCTCCGCAGGGGTAACTTTACCTTTTTTTTTTTTTTAATACCGTCACACGCTCACACTTCCATTTATATCAAAAACATTGGAATGAGCAAAACAAACATGACGGGAGTCCATTCCTGAAGTGAGCTCATATTTGATAATGTAAAAATACTCCTCTATCCTTGATATGTATTGTACGACTAGCAAGTCTAGATCAGGGTCAAGTCCACAATTGTCCGGTGTAGAATTTGATATGAATGTGCAGCTGCTCTACCTTTGACTGTAGTGTGTTTCAAACACATTTACTGTAGTCTTTCTGCAGAACATTCTACTTTTCCTTTCCTTACCTTTCTCATCAATTATCCAGAACTGACCTTAAAATGATTAAGCTGAGAAGTTTTGGACCAGATAAAACCTGTCTAAGTTCCATGATTAGCTCCAGGGCCAGACATCCCTGGTGTAGATGAAAGCCATCATTATTTTTGAATGAACGTCCCAGTGGAGAAGATTTGTCATCAGACACTTTCTTTACACGTGTCTTCTCTCTTTTGCACCTCTATTCTTCTTCTTCCTGGCCTGAGGCAGGTGAGGCAGCAGTTAATTACTCCGAGACATCACCATAGAGCTGCAGACACTCCTTCAGTTTTACTCATGTGCAGACAGGGAGCACGGGCCAGTGTAGGTGGACTGGAAAAAGGGAAGCAAATCAATTCCTGTCCCACCACAGACCAGAATAGAACGTAAAGCAGTGAGCTTTTTTGTTAATTCCATATTGTATATACTATTAATACCTTTATCCACTGTTAGATTAGTGTTTGGAAAAACCCAAAGGGGAAGGACTTGTGTAAGGACTTCCCTAAAAGCACTTACATTTCATTTAGTAGTTACTAAATAATCGAAAGATATTTTTAGATAACCTCACATTTAGTTAAGTTACTTCTAATTTAGCTTTAAAAAAAAACTAAGGTAGAAGAATCCTGATGATAAAACACAAGGGAAAACAGCAACTATAGATATAAAGATAACATATGCAAAAATGATACCTAAACTATACATGTTAGATTAGGAAAGAATGGTTAGAGGTGATTTGGAAGTACAGAAATAGCATCAGGTAAATCAAACTGTAAAAGAAGTCTGGTTCTCTCTCTCTCTCTCTCTGTGGGGATTTCTGAACATCTATAAAATATACAAGAGATAAAGAACAGTCAGCAAGTTTAAGGTGGTGTGTGAGTGAAGACAACCCGGTCTGAATCTCTGTCTGTTGTCCCTGGAGGTCGGTGAGTCATAAATGACTCTCTGCAAACTCACCGCGCACCAAGCAGCTCAGAGCATCAGTGTTCTATTCAAATGACCTGGCTGGGCCTCTGTTTTTACCCCAGGCTTCTTGGTACCACCTGTGTTTCAGTGACTGTTGGGGGGGGGCAGTTGTGTGATCAGTCTGGCACCGGAATCTACAGACACACTTCTCTGCACCACTGCCTGTTTTCAGATCTGCCAGACAAGATAAACAACAACAGAGTAGTCTGTTAACAGAGCTACTCCGGCAGCTTCGCTAACCTTCAGCAGTCCCTGTGGTAGATTATTATTTTCTTGGTTAACCTTGAACCTTCTTACTTAAGACTATTTTTGCGGAAGGCTATCTGTTTGAGAGAACTGCTCAATAGAGTAATTTCTTTTGTGTTTTTTTTTTTTTACTAATGTTAAACTAGCATCTTTTGTTTGCCCTTTTGTCTGTTTGTCTCTTTTCTATTTTCCTTTTTTTTTATCTTGACAAAAGTTTGTTAGCCGCCTCCTTATACTATAGAGAAGACGATAGAAACAAAACAGAAAGGGATCAAGAAAAACGTTATCCAAAGCTCAGGCCTTTTTTTATTTTATTTAATTTTTTTGCTTGTGTTCTGCTATATAATTTAGCCACTCCAGATTTAGGGTTTGGAAAGATGATGAGGGCGCGCTCCCAAGGGCGGGTGGAGCTAAAGTAGTGGAGATAATAGTGGAGTGGTGAAGAACGTGGATCTGCAGACAGAAAAATAACTCCACTCTGTAGGGGAAGAGGTTGAGCCAGAGCGGGGAGTAGGAGATGTTCGGGCAGCTGCTCACCAGATGTCTGACCATCAGCTCCGTCAGCACTGGAGAGCTGGACTGAGGTCCCACAAATCTGGACTTCAAACACTTTAGTTGTAGGGCAAAAAAAACAAAAAAAAAACCAACTTGATTTTGTTTTCTCCATGTTGTGTCCAGTCTGCTGCTGAGTGTCCTCGGTCAACAACTTGATTTTGTTTTCTCCATGTTGCGTCCAGTCTGCTGCTGAGTGTCCTCGGTCGTGTTTATTGGGGTCAACATGAGGTTCAGAGTAGACGTCAGTGATCAGTTAATGTTAGGGTGAGAGAAGTCAGAGCCGTATGTCCAGCAGTGAACACCACACATGTATGAATGAGCAGTAAATGACTTTTACAGCATGTGTGGAACAGAGAACAAGTTGTCAGAGTCACCACAGCCTAATGAGAAGCAGCCGGGGAGGAGGAGGAGGAGGAGGAGGAAGAGGATTAGTCAGGAGGCTCCTCCAGACTCAGACGAAGCTCTGGATGACAGTCAATGTCAACGTGATCACATGACTAAAGATGTTTCCGACTAGGTGTTCAAACTCTGTCTGTCTGTCTGTCTGTGTTATTAACGAGGAGAGGTGACAGGAGTTTTGTTTTGCTATATTTTGGATTTATCAGATGGAAACATCAGCCTGACAGGCATCAGCTAATGAATATAAAACTCAATAAATCCTCATCATGGCTTGGCTGAGGTTGGAGTTTGAACGTGTTTGCTAAATAGATCTTATCAGACTTAAACATCAGGTTTCATTAACTCTCTGTAACAGTCAGATCCAGATTTTTTTCCAAAACACCTTTGCCATTTTTATGTTTATTTTTTAATCCTGTGCAGTTTTAGCACAAACATCAGCTTCTCTCCACTTCACCGTCATGTCAGAAAAAAAAAAAGTTACTGTCGTTGACATTGAGTTTTCCCTGGTTGCCGCTGCTGTTGCTGCTGAGACCAAATCGGACCGTTGCTGTTGCTGCTGAGACCAAATCGGACAGAATTCCTCTTGTCTGCAGATTCCTGACAACTGACACCTAAAAGTAGACATTCAGTGTTGAATAAGTGCTGACACGACAGAAGTCGCCTCGGTGAGAGTCAGCTGTCGCTGCAGACACAGAGCTTCACCAGTTCCTGATTTTTTTACTCTGCTGCACTTGTTTCATGCAGAAATGCTGTCAATGAGCTCTGGTTGACTTTCAGATCCCACAGACGTTCCTCCTGTTGTTGTTCTGCTGCTGCTGTGTCTCTGAGTAGATTTGATTTGATGCAGAAAAAAAATGCCAATCAGTTCACCCTGGAATAAAGCATTTATTTGCTGTACTCTGTAGTATTTACATGTGCTATGCTCTGATTGGTTCTCTCCCAGACTTGTCCAATGAAAATGAATCTTGTGTCTGCTCTTAAACACTGACCAGTACTGTTTGAAGCTGTATATACACATTTTTCCATCACACCTTAGTTTTTTTTTCTAATAAATGTGGACAGTTTCGCCTGGGGTCAGTTGTTTGCAGGCTCAGTGCTGACATGTTTCCCTCTGCTGGACAGATGAGGTCACAGTCGCTCCAGTTTTTCAGAAGAACAAAATACAAATATGTCAGTGTAGCCTGGACTTAAATAATTAAATGTAACAATGATTATCAGGAAAGAAAACCCTACAATATTTTCTTGTTTTTCATGTAGATTTTCAACAATTATTGCAACAGAAATAAGGTAAAATAACTTAGTAAGGCTCACTCGGTCTTTGAGAAACACTCTGAGTCTTTGACACTGTTTTGTTGTGCGATAGTAAACTTGACCTGTATGGAACTGAAAGCCTCTCAAAGCCGAGTGTATCCAAGAATATAAAAAAAATATTAAATGGAACTTCTGTGGTGAAAACCTCTCTCCGCTGCAGATTTGATTCAGTCTCACACTGAGAGCTTTGAGAGTTTGTTTGTTTGTTGTTGAGAGTTTTCATGGAGCTGTGTCAGTACCAGGATGTGAACCTGTTTGACTTGAACGTTGCTGGAGTTCGGTAGGAACAACTTACAACTGTATTTTTAGGGGTTTTGAAAAACGGATAAACAACCCTCCAGTTCACCTTGGAAGTGTTTGAACTGTCTCTGACTGAAAGTGTTGGACTTTAATGCTTTGTTTTTGTCTCTGTTCATTTTGTGCGTGCGCGTGGAAATGCAGAGGTGAAAGAGTACGAGCCGCCCTTCGGGAACCTGAGGGAACATCCATGTGTGGAGAGCATGAAGGACAGTGTTCTCCGAGACAGAGGAAGACCAGAGATCCCCAACACCTGGACCAGTCACACGGTAGGAACCAGCTGCAGTCGTACAGTTCAGTCAGGTCAATGGGCTGAACCCACTGTGATGTCACACATTTTAGACTTCATCTGTGCATGTCCATAGAACCTCAGTGTGTGTTAACAGTTTTTGGTATATAGTATTTTATTAATCATTTAACTTTAAATTTATTTTTATAATTTACCAACAGTTTTTGAACAAATAAAGTAATGTGTACGGTTACATCAGGAATAAAACTTGTCTTTGCGTTTACCAACAGTTTTTTAACAAAAAAAGTAAAACAACAACAACAAAAATGTGTACAGTTACATCAGGAATAAAACTTGTCTTTGCTCCACTGCTCCCCCTGCAGGGCATCCAGATAGTGTGCGCCTCCATAGAGGACTGCTGGGACCACGACCCAGAGGCCCGTCTGACAGCCCAGTGTGTCGCCGAGCGCTTTGACGACATAGAGTTCCTGGACAAGCTGTCGGAGCGCTCAGACTCAGAGGAGAAAATCCCAGAGGAAATCTTCGTTGTTGACGAGAAGTGAAGCCTGCATAGGAATGCACTGCCCCCAACTGGACAAAGGAGGAAGGGCGGCTAAGCAGCAGAAAGGGCTAAGGAGAGAGAGTAAAAAAGGAACTTCCAGTGGAAGCTTTGACAGAGAAGAAAACTGGAAAATCAACTGAAAGGTGAACTGAGGTCAGTTTTTTTTTTTTTTTTTTTTACAGTAAACACATCAGGACCAACATGAATTTTACAACCAAATAAAGACTCTATTTTTTACTGAAAATCTATAAAGACTGGACTGAACCAGAAACAGACAGGGAAATTGCAATGTTAAGCTTTTATTTTATAACCAAATACCTTTTGCACTTTATCAGTACCTATGCACACTAAATGTAAATGTATAAATATATACCTATCCAGTGTAATATTTGATCTGCCGGATACATTTCAGGTATAGAAAATAGGATTAGAGAATTATTGGAAAAGTAAATGAAAATATTAAAAATGTAAAAAAAAATTATAAAGTTTAACAAAGATAAAGATAAACCAGGAGACCCAACCAAAGGAAATGTGATATTAAATCTGTGTATGTGTCTGTGTGTGTGTCTGTGTGTATGTGTGTGTGTTTTACTGCAAATCATTATAAAGCCTTACTTTTTTTTAAATGTAAAAAGGGAACATTGATCTTGTTTTGTAAAAAAAAAAAAATCATTTTGTATAAAGTGTTAATGCTTTTATTAAAAGTTTTTTACATACGTGCTGTTTTTTTGTGTGTTCTAATGCTCTGATGTCAAGGTGAACTTCAGCTGATGTTTTTTTTTTTTTGTCCAAATGATGATGAGCTGCGTTACAAACTGAACTGGTGAGGTGGCTGCATGTGGCACCGAGCTCCGGTCCTGACTGAACGCAGCCTTTCTGATGGACACTTCCTCGTGTGGGTTACGATGTCAGCTGACTTTGTTTCATTTCAGTGTTTTATCTTCTGGGTTTTTATCAACCCTGACTTCACAGTTTCAGCAGTCGCCTCTTTAAACGCGGCCCTTCCTCCGCTGAGAGCCTTGGTTCTTTCGGCAGTTTGAGCAGCAAATGAGGTTAATGTTGCAAATCCTGGTCCAACTGAGAATCAACAAGTCGTTCAGCTCTTGGTCTCTTCCCTCGGTGGTTTCACAGTGGTTAAGTGTGTGTTCAATTGACCCAGTGCTGTCAGTTTAAACAAGGCAGCAGCTCAGGTTTTCTTTTTGTTTTTTTTTTAAAGGGAAAAACACTGAATTACAGCAGTGACTGTTACAGTGAACCTCAGCTGTAAAAACCAAACCATAATAATTAATATACATTCCTAGGCCAAGTATTTAAGATGTATTGTAGTCGTCACTTTAATGTGAAAGAAAACATAAATGTGTTTTTAAGTGCTTTTTGATTTTGTTTGAACAGAAATGTCAGTGACGGCCACATGGTGGGAAAGTGGATGGTGTTCATGCCTTACAGCGATAACATCGATGGAGCCCTGGTGGTAACTGATGGTCTTTCTGTGTGGTGTTTTTTTTCATGTTATTCACGTGTGTGAGGGTGTTTTCGTTGGTGTTAATTTGGTTAGTTGTTTACTCTAAATTCACCAATGGTGTGAATGTGAGTGTGAATATTCATGGGGTTGTGAATGGTATTATCTCCAGCTCCCCCTTGACTCTGATGGATTAAAACAGAAAAGGAGTGAAAATAACATAAAAGTAATATTAGCGGTAAGTCAACTGTAACTTTGAACTTCGCCACTAGGTGTTGCCAAATCATATATGCTGTACTTTTGATATTAAGAGAGGTTACGAACCAGCAGAAAATTGACTCACTCACACCTTGGCAATTTATTTTTATATATGCCTGGTATTTAATTATAATTTCTGATTTAATTTTTAGTGGATTATGACAAACATAATCTTTACTTAGAATTCTGAATGTGTTGGAAATGTTTGCCTATTTTGATCTTTCTAAAATATCAATTCATATTCTGGGTTTAGAGTCAAAACTTTGTCTTGGAGTGAAGAAAATTGTGTCTCTAAAGTACGTCTTCCTTTATCATCCGTTGTCTTTTGACTAATGTCCCTATAACCAGTTCTGTGTTAGTGAAGCAGCAGCAATGAAACAGTTTCTCACTCAGACATAAAGAACAGAGAATTTGTTCACCAGCAGCAGCATCAGTGTGTTCTGAGCTCTCGTCTCACAAGGACATTTCTGTTACCCTCCCTCTCTCTTCTCATGCTCTACTTCCATAAACTGTGCCACAGGCTCAGCCCTCTGCTGGCCTGCTCCGCTGCCAACGCCGTGATCAGATCCTGCTGCTGATAAATGATTCATTTCATTGAATCATAAATGCATTATCACAGCAGCGTCACGGCGCAACAGAGCATTTTTCACAATCAAATAACGTGGCACTAATTTTCCTGAGGTAACTGAGGCTGGAGCTCTGAAAATGAGAGCAAGAGATGAGTGAGGAGGAGAGGGATTTGTCTGAGTGTTTCCTGCAGCACTTTCTCAGTCACAGTGCAGAGAAAATGCCTTCATTTTCAGGCACCAGTGCACGTGACATTTTCATGCTAACTACGGAGTCACAAGATCAATTTGTCATGAAGGTCATGCTGCTCTGGATGTTGTTGTGAACTGCATTTGGCAAAATGTATAATGCACGATTTCAAGTCAAATTTGTGGTAAATTAAAAGTAAAGCGTTGCTTAAAATCAGCCAAAAAAGAAGGAAGAAACTGTTTCATGTTTGACAAAAACAGAAATAAATAGTCAGATGATTAAAAAAAATATGTAAAGAAAAAAACAAATACAAAAATAGCATTAGAACAATTGTTAAGGTTGGATCAAAGAAGTAAAAAAAATGCTAAGGTTTAGCCAAAATGGGTTACAAATCTGTCAAAAATCAACGAAAGATAATTCTTTAACAACCAACAGTATTTATCCTAATATGTCTGTGTAGAAACTACAATAGAAACTTGCTATTAATTAGTATTCAACAGAATATACTACAGAAACTACAATAGAAACTTAATTAGTATTCAACAGAATATACTACTACTAATAAAAGAAGTCAATTGTATTTTCCCAGTGGAGCGTTAACTGGCGGCTGCCTGCATTTCGTACTTTGCCCACTAGAGGGCAGAATTGTTATACAGGAGAATTCATACAGAGCCGTTATTGTTTGTAATGCAGCAGCGAGATTGACGGTAAAGTTTACCAAACAGTTCTGAGAGCTGCCGTGAAGTATTTCTGTTAGAGATGACGTACATACAGATTGTGACGTTTCATTGAAATGAGAAATTTACGGGAACGTTTCCATTATAAATACCACAATAATTATATAACTATAAAGGTCAAACTAATTACTTCTCGGTCAAACCAGGTCACTTCCTCTTTACATCCGCTGTATTAGTATTCAACTGTCAACACTTTAGCCAGTTTCACCGTAGAAAAGTGGAGTGACAGACGTGTTTATTTTGTATATTTAAAAATGTCGCCTCGTTTTGTCGTTTAATTATTTTAATGATCAGTTTAAGCCTTCTGTGTTAGTATTTTAGCATTTCTTAGCCGTTAAACTTTTTACGTTTTGAACGTGGCTTTACATAAAAAGGTACACTGTGAAGGATGTAGCGGCACCTAGTGGTGAAGATTAACTTTAAGGTCCGTCATTTTTACATCTGAATATTCTCCAAAAAGAAAGTTGAACTTTTGATTTGTAAGAATTCCAGCTGTGACAAAGATAAGATGTGACCCATAGTTTTGTTCCTAGACTTAAAATGTTAACATCGGCCCCTGATGACGTAGGACCCAGAACCCAGAACCCCTGTCTGTCTTTAACACAACCAGAAATGATGGTGTGATCGCAAGAAATGTTGCACCTCCGTGGGCAGACCTCTGATCTAAACGTGCCCCGGACCCTCAGGTGTTTTTACAATTCCTAGAAGAAAACACTCTCCTGTCAAAGTCACTTATCATTCCAGCACTGTGGTTGCCATGGTGACACCTCATGCATCAATCATAGCTGTCGAGCCGTGCCGTTGTTGGTGAGAGATAGAAACAATATTTTTAAGCTCTAACACGTGGACAGACAAGGAAGACAAATGACTGCTCATCTCTTATCTCGCTGCGCTCTAGGTGAAGCAGTTGAAGTCAGGCGCCATTTCCTCTGCTAACCCAACTCTGTGCTTTATAAATCACCTTTTTCTGACCCTAGATACACATTTGATTTAGATGTTCACTTCACGGTTCGCGCTGCAGCGTTGGCGGCCGCAGCCGCTGGAGTCGCACTAAGAAAGAGTTATAATCTCTTACAGCAGTTGTCCAGGGATTATGTGAGATGGACAGTTCAGACGGCTACTGTATCAGGAGTCAATAACCCAGTTGTCCTTTCTGAGGATTTCGTCTTTCACAAGCTTTTTGTGAAAGAAACATTAAACGTTAGCACAGCCAAACGCTAAAGATCGATCCAGTTTGACTCAAATTATAACTATAATTACAATATTTAATTTGTGCAGAAATATATTTTAAGTCAAGATGATTTCATCCCTTAATTATCTGAAAAGAGATTGTTGCTTGTTAGCCCAATGCTACTGTGACAAAGTCTTAGCTTTAAGCTTTAACACACAGAGAGCTTAGAGATGTGTTCGCAATATTTGGCCAAAATTTAGCTTAAAATTAAAGGTTAGCAAACAAGAAGTAATATAGTTGAAAGACAACTTAAATGTTGGAGAATTTCTAAAATAACCAGGAAGTTACAAACATATTACAAATTCAAATCTTGAATTTTTTTTTTTTTGCTGATACTACCTCTTCCGGTTGTGGCAGGAAAATATGGTAAGTGCCAGTTTCCTGGCACCGGATGGCAGTGTCAGAAATCTGTAGGTGGTTCTCTGTGAGGAAATGCATTTTCCAAGAAGAGCGAGAAGTTTAACTCCTTAAACAAACCTTGAACAAAAATGGATTAGTATGATCATATGAATAGACAAGGACAGTGCCAGTCTGGTTAATCTCCAGCATTAACTGTCCTCCAGTCAAGTACGGTTGCGAGGACGATAAGGGACTTATTTTGGCTCTGTTTAATCCTTTAATCTGTATTCCACATTAATTTGTCCAAGTCAGAAATAATTTCTGCTTTTTGTCCCAATTCACCTAGTGTTCAGCGTGACAGACTGCCACGGTGTCTGATGTGACCAAAATAATCCCCATTCACACAGCAAAACCTCCATTTGCAGCTGGAGATTTAACTTCCTGTCAGGCGAGCAACAGTTTTGCGAGAATTGACAGTCACATATTGATGATTTATGACAGCGGTGTACCACAGGGATACGTGCTCAGACCAGTCTGTATTCCCTGTTCAGTCGTAACTGCGCCGCCTAATGCGACGTCAGCGTCAATATTGTGTTTACTGGCAACACAGTTATCATTATGCATGACAATGACACGGGTGGCCCGTAGGGAGAGTGTGAAGACACTAATCTAAAGATACACAGTAGGGGCAACAATGTGGGGTTCTACGGAACAACAATCTGCCCTAAAACAGGGCCCACAGCAGATGTCAGGAAATTAAACGAAATATTGTAGAAGCAAAAACAAGGGCTTTTTGTTACTACTAATTAGATCAACTTGCTGTAACTCTTTGAGCTCAAAATTAGCTAAAGTTGGCTGAGTTTAAGATGGATGGATGGCTAGTTTATTCCTGTTTGCTGCTCAGTTGATGTTTTCTGAATAGATTTCATTATTTGCCAGAGTTTTGGATCTGGCCCCTGCTGATCAGGTGTGGTACTGCAGTCAAAGGCTGAAAGGGTACCTAACTCTTTTCCTGTCTTCTGCATCTGTTCTCCTCTCCGCTCGTTGGAGCAGCCTGCGGACTTATGACATTACTTGGACGGTGGGAATCTGGTTCTGTCAGATGACCTGATCGATGGCGAACAGGAAGCACAGAAGTGCTTAGTCTTGTCCAATGGGCACATGATATTGAATGGTCTTTGTAATTTTGAGATCACAGAAATGCATGCTTGGCTACAGCAGCAACATTGATTCTAACTTAGATTTTTTTTTTTTAATTCTATGGAGATGCCTGAGTTGCTGCAGCTCTTTGCTTTGAATCCACTGAATCTTAGCGCTGTGATTAAGGCCATATCACATAAATCTGATGTGTCCTGAGCAGAAACAGGTCTGTGTGCGCGGACCGGCCCAGTCAGGAAGGTGAAAGACGGCTCATTTGTCAAGCAGAGGCAGGTGGGAAATGGCCCAGCATACGTTTTCAACACGTGAGCCATATTTTTAAGCTGCCTCCCAGGAGGTAGTTCATGTCAAACCAACTCCAACTCTTTTCTCCACGTCGCGCCTCTCACGTCTGAATAGAGAGAAATCTTTAAAAGACACGGAGCAGATGCTGCACTGACTGAAAAAACATCTTTTTTTTTTTTTGATAAGGCAGCTTTTATTCCATATGGGTGTGTAGATGAGAGGAGGACTTTTTAAAAAAAAATCTCACTCTGCCTGCAGACAGTTGATATCTCTGTCGAGCCCCGTCGTCCGCTCTTACACACACATTGGGAAACTTTCTTTTAAAGTTTTTATGCCAATAGGATGTGATGAATCACTGCAGGCACTCGGAGCCGTGTCGACAGGTCAGAATCAATCTTGATGAATGTGGCGAATGGGGAAACGTAACAGAACATTTTCTCGTGTTGATATGTTTTTATAATGGTTTTGGAACGAAGTGAAAAAACCCACTTAAACAAGTGGAGAACTGCTGGTGTTTTGACTAATGATTATTAATGAAGTAACTTATTTTTTATGGTTGACACAACGTACGGACGACCATTCACACTCACATTCACACCTAAGGCCAATTAAGAGGGGAGAATGAACCAAATCCTGTGTTTTTCTTGGCTTATGGGAGGACATGTCATACCAAGACACTGGGGATCGAACCATTGAACTGGTGACTTTTTTGTTGTAAGGCAAGAGCACTAACCACTCCCACAGCATGTGGCCAACGCAAAATAATTAAAAGTAAATTTCTGTTTTTGTTAGACCTGGAAATGAAAACATAATTTTCTCCAAGGTCGGCCATATTGGATTAACAGGATTTTTTTTTTCTTGTGACGAGGCCAGGGATGTCCAACCACAGCATCAGCAGTATGTCAGCAGCATGTAGTGTCATTGTATCTTGAACTCCTGAGCTGTACCTTGGACTAATCAGTCTGTGCAGCTTCTCGTTGATTGGTTCCCGACTGCCTCAGCCTCACTGTTGTTGATATTTAAACTTGAGATTTACCACCAACACCACAACCTCCTCATTAAACTCAGTTGTCATAGAAACACCTTTTTTTATGTGAACGCCGGTTGAGTTTTCAACATCAAATAATTCTTCGGCGACCTGAGAAACTTGACCTTGGCCAATTATATTGATGGTGAACAGATTAAAACACAGCTGTGTGTTGACTGGAGGCAGATGAAGGTTCAGGGGTTGATCTTCTCACCTCACTGGGGCAGAACGTGGTGGAAGTGCTAACAGTTCAGTGAATCACTGTTAAACAAAGTTTCAATAATGATAGTGTTATAAAATAATGTGATAATTAGGGAGTGTTTTGCTAACCTTTAGCGTCACCTCTGCTAACTTTTTGCAGTATTTTTTCAAACCCATTTTACATTATTTAAAGCCATTTTTGGTATATTAGTGATGAGTTTTAACCACGACGATGACAAAGTATTTTATTTTCCTGACAATCTTTTAAGAATTCTGAAAATGTTTAGCAGATGTCTGCATTTTTCTTTTTTAATTCAACTTTCTTTATGCTCAATTTCTATTCTCAGACAGTAAAGGGAATAGAAGTGTAAACTACTAATTTTCTTACTGGAATATTTTTCACTCACCTGTGTTTAAATCAAACTTGTTTTAATGCTGATTTTATTTAATTAAGCTAAGATGTTTGTTTTTATTGTTTGCCAATTTGTTAAGTGTTTAGATTAATGTTGTTACAGTCACTTAGACTTTTTCTTACTGTTGCCCAATGGAAATGGAAACTTTTTATATATAGGCTCTTTGAACAAGAGATTTCTTCAGGTTTTGCTCTTTTTATTGTACAGTAGTATGTAAAAAAATATGTAAAGATATTCTTGGATATTTCCAGGATTCTCCTGCCTCAATGTTTTAGTGATTTTGACACTTGTTATAATGATGTCAGGAATTTGGGAACATAATGAGTCTTCTCTCTAGACATCCCTCACCCTGCAGGATATCGTTGCCTTAAAAAACAAATTGGAACAACAACAGATTCCATCCGACTGTGATCTTCACACACCATCTGTGCAGGATTGGAGGCTTCTTAAAGTTTGCTCTGAGCAGAGACTGCAGATTCACCCAGGATTCTCTGCTCTGTCCTACATAAAACCGAAGCTTCAGAACATTATGCACCTTGTGACAAATTGTTGAATCCAGTCGATACCGCTCTCTCGGGTGAAGCCGTAGCTCTTTTGTTGCTCTCAGGATTGACAGGTTGCCCCGTTTTTTTCACTTATATCGATCATAGCAGAAGTCTGGAAACAGAAACAACGATGATCATCTTCCTGGCCATATATGTTCTTTGTCTCTCTGTGTCTTCCTTTGTCAGTTTCACACCTGCAGCCAAAGCAGGAAGAATGGAACAGAGGAAACGTGCAAAGACTGTCTCTCACATTGCATTTTTATTGCTTTTTTTTTCACCTTTCACAGCACTGGCCTTTTGGCAGAACAAAGCCCAGAATGCCAAGCATAAATTTGGCAATTCCTTCCTGTTCCTGGAAAAGAAAAATATACAAAAAAGAGAAACCAACAGAAAGAAAAGACGAGAAAACACACAGATTGGAGTTTTCCCCCCAAAGACGAGGGAAAGAAAAGTGAAGCTGCCTCGCCTGACGACAGAACTCATTTTGTTTACTTTTCTCCTGGACGTTGATCAACGAGGATGCAACTAAAGTCGTCTTGCAGCCAGGATTTTTAATGACTCAAAGGTTAACTGTTCACAGCAATCAGAGCAGATGTTCAGGAGTCGGTGGAGAAGCTTATTATTGTCTGTGGATACATTGGGATTCTGTGTGATTCTATCTACCTCTTGAAACACCAACCTGCTCTTCTTTTTCCATCTCCTCGTCCCCGTGATGACCCTCGTCATTTTTAATCAATTTTTTTTACTTCCCTTTGTCGTTTTTTTTACCTCTCAGACAATGTACCTTCATCTCACTCTTATCTTCTCCTCATCAGGTGAGAAGATTCCGTAGCCGCGGATCCACAGCTGTGCTAAACTTGCTCGAACTGCACTTTGAATCTCCTGCATGAATATTTAATTTGCACTTTTTAAAATCAGTTCTGTGCGAAGGACAAATCTATTAACAGGAGTGATGGAAATTTTACCAGAAAATGTTACATTTCCCACTTGGTGAATTGAACTTTTAAGAAAATGTTAAATGTTTTGAAGATACCTCCTGAGACGCTCTGCATCATGGCCTTGTTTGAAGACCTGACATCACTCAGACCTTCAGAATTCAACTGAATGAATTGCACTTAGAATGCAGACAAAGCCAGTGCACAAACCAGAGATAAATACAAAAAAGAAAAAAGGACTGTAAAAAAAAAACTAAACAACACTGATAGATTGTGGATTTAGAAGTACTGTGTTCTCATTATTTGAAGCAGAGAAGCAAGAAAGACAGTGGAAGGTTGTTCCTAAAGGATCATGGTCCTGAAGAAGGCCTAAGAAACTGTGTGTTGACACCGTAGCTTGAGACATCAGAGAAATCGACCCAAAAGAAAGAGGGTGAAAGGATCCCTTGGAAAACCAAAGCCAGACCAGCTCTACTTCTGGGACAAGTACGTTTAAAGTCAAAGAAGGGTTTCTTGAGGATTTTTGTCTCTTACCAACCAACCCTTTTACTGTGATGTCCTAGCAATTTTGGCCAATGTTGGAGGGCAACACCATCAACCCTAAAAGCCATGAAGGATAGTGACCTTTCAAAGACTAGACCTGGCACAAACATACTTACCAAAGCTGCTCACACTGGTCACAGAGAGAGGAATGTGTTCATTACAACACCCATAAGATTACATCTTCCGAGAGCTTATCTTGAACCCTGTACTGTTAAGAATCACAACCTTGGATCAGCAGCCACTGTGGTACATCTAGCCTTCGGCAACTCGCAGCTCAAGTACAGAAAAAGTACATTTACCTGACCTTGAAGTTATTGTTGTAAATACAATTGACAATGGGATCTAATTCCCATTAGTCTTCATCTGGAGTGGTGTTTAAACTAGATTGCTGTTGT
Source organism: Cynoglossus semilaevis (assembly GCF_000523025.1). NCBI lineage: Eukaryota > Metazoa > Chordata > Actinopteri > Pleuronectiformes > Cynoglossidae > Cynoglossus > Cynoglossus semilaevis. Next base: position 8,539,885 of record NC_024324.1, on the reverse strand, counting down.
TGTTTCCTGTGTGTAGGTTGAAGCACTCTGGGGCAACTCTGATTTACATAAAGCTAAATCACATGCAGTAAATGCTGCTGAAAGAGAAGGACTTAAGGACAAATTTGTTTTTCTATATGATACAGTACACACTGACGGCCGTTGGATGCTGGTGGTTTCTCGCCCTCCTCTGAGACTGAATCCCATCTCAGATAAATCAATAATGCTTCCAGCCTGCGTCTCCTGCGAAAAAGTGCAATCACAAAATGAATGTTAGCAGTCGTTTGGGGGGGAAAAAAAGCCCTCAAGTATTTGTATTAAACAGGTGTGTTTTATCGGCCTGCAGAGCTTCAGGGACACGTTTTGAAAAGAGTATCTTTAATTTAAAGATAACGTTTGCAGTGTTTTAGCATTTCACATAGTATTCTTGGTTTGGAAACATGGAGCTTTTAGGTTTTAATCTTCCCCTGTAGAGGGAGTTATTGCATCATTTGAATACCTTTTTCATTGAATTGTTTTGGGAGTACAACAGCATTATTTATTCCCCTTTCATAATATTAATTAGTGTCCCATAACACACATTTTTTAACCCGTTACTTCTCCTGTGGGTATTAACAGCTGCTCTGTATCCTCTAAGTTGCATTACTGCCACCTACTGGCTTTATTTTCTAATGCTAATGACATATGATAGCAAACCTGCTCATTATCTTAACATTATTTCCTGTGTCTTTGTGAAACCAATATTAATCTGAAATAATTCTATTACATGTAATTTGGGGTAAAAAAAAAAAAAAGCACAGTTAAACTCCAAATTATATTGTTAAGACTTTAGCACAATCCACTGTAGGTCAGAACAAAAAAAGTTAACTTTTAAGTTGTTGGAGAAAAAACAACTTTTCCATCTATTTAAAGATGTGGCGGCTTGTTATAGGCTTAGGGGACAAATTGTGAAAAGAATATCCTGAGTTTAAGCCAATGACAAATGTTGTCTACTTTGGTTTTTGGCTGTGGGACCTAATAATGATGAGTCCCATCAATCTTTATAACCAGTCCACTACACAAGTCCAGAACATCCAAGGGCAACAGAAATATTGGACTCACAGAGAGAACATTTATCTTCAAAGACACGTCTGGAGCTTTGATTTTTTTTTTTTTATTCTCCTCTGATAAGATTGAGAATTTGTATTTATTTATTTTAATTGTAGCCAATTTAAAGTAAGTTCAAGTTTATGTTTTTCATTTGTGAAAGAAAGAAAAAAACTTTATCTTATAAATGACAGAGATGAGCTTTATTTCAATCAGGAAGAGACAAAAATCTATTTCCTTGTTATTTGGGGATTCGGCTGCCTGTCTGTCTAAAGGTCGTCTCTGATTGGCTCAGAATATTTAAATACCCACCTTTTCGTAGCTGTCGATTCGTGATAGGCCGCATGATACAAACTAAACTCCTCCCAGTTCTTAACCCCGCCCCTTTTCACCGGCGTTGAATCTTGAAAAGGATGACTGTTGGAACTGACTCTGTTTTGTTCGTCTGTGCGGGATTCCGGTGATGTGACTGCCGTAAGTGCTACGTTAAGAGGAAAAAACACTGGAAATTAAAAGGAACCGACTCTCGCACATTTATGCACAGCAGACTCAGGACGTAGGACTAAACCGGAGACCAAATTCGGGACTTTTCTAACCCAAAACCAGCACCGACAAGGCGCTCAGAAATGGCGGAGCAGCACGCAGCCAGCGACGGCAAGCACAAAGCACCCAACAACGCCGGGAGCTCGGTGCACAGCAACAACCGACACGGCGGCGCGGCCACCGGAGGACCAACTGCAGGAGGGGGTAAAGGAGGCCTTTCGGGCGGGCTGACTCAGCCGGCAGGTTGGCAGTCGTTACTCTCCTTCAGTATCCTTTTCCTGGCCTGTCTGGCGGGATTCAGCTCCAGACTTTTCGCCGTGATCCGGTTCGAGAGCATCATCCACGAGTTTGACCCATGGTGAGTAAAGCTAATAAGCTAACAACACACGGGTTCAAGTCACCAGAAAGTACACGTTATTTTACAGTTATTTAACAAATTATTATTATTTTATAACATTTTACCTGTGAATACTTGGTTCGTATTAGGGTAACTGTGGTAGTTAAAACTATTAAAGTCAAATTTTATGCGAGAGAATCGTATGTTTGCGCTATTTAATTATGACTGTCCAAACTGTAGTCTCGTGCGAGTTAGCAAAAACTGTGTTTGAATGTTAAATATGAGAATACAAATCAATGAAGCCTTTAGTGGTTAGAAGCAGACTTTCACTACTTTCAGTACGAGTTTCCGTTCACTGCAAATCACAAATTCAGTGAGAGCAGGTGGAGCCGTGTCCTTTGAATGAATGACTGCTGTATCGCTAACATAGACAACTGGTAAGAGCCGAGTGTAGCCGACTGTGAAGTCTACCATATATTGTGTATAAGAACTGGACCGAGAAGTGCTCGACTGGGAGTCGAAAGTATTCGTGTTTGCATTCAAGTCTGTATAAAATGTGGGTGTTTTGCTGAGGATTCGAGGATCTGGACGATGCTAGAGTCTGAGCTTCAGGTAAGTTTTTCATACAGTGTGATATCAGTTTTGTAAATCGTGATCACATTAAAAAAAAAAATTATAATGCAAGGTGATATGGAAATGGAGATAACCTCATGTGATTGGCGGCTAAATTACTAACATTAACTCCTAGTAATGATACAGTCATGAAGTAATAAAAATATGTGCCATTCGTTGTCGATGATGCAGTGTTGCTTGTATAAATTAGTTATTCTCATGTCAAATTTCTTCAGGATTATCTTTGGAAATATTTACATACTTGAACACAACTTATACAGAGAGACAAATTTGAGTGAAAATGCAAAGTTCTAATGTTTTTATTTATTTACATTGACCTTATTTAGTTTGATTGAACATATCTATGAAGTCTTAACCTTTCTAGGTCTGATTTGGTCTGTACATTTCTGACTCATTTCTTTCCCTCATAGAGCTGCTGCTGAGGCTGCTTTAATGTGACCCGTTAGGGAGGTGCTATAATTCTGGCTTAAATGTCATTGCCTTTATTGTTGTAACTTTCCCCCCCAGTCGTCCTCTTTGCACCACGAGAGGAACTGAGTCGACGTGAGGTCTGACGTTGGTCTGCCCTCTTCTCTGAGCTAAATGGCATTGCATTGTCAGGCAGTGTGTAATAACTGGTTATTTATTTGCTGTTGTGTGTACAGTGATAGAACAAACTAGGACTTAATGATTCACAGTGATGTACAATATTCCCCTGAAAAGTGGAGGGAAGTCTGAGTCTGCTGACTTCCCTCTGACAAGTTTGACCAATTACTTAAAAGTATGACCATGTTATGATCTTTTGGACAGGCAGAACATTCTGCCTTTGAGCATGGATGCGTCTGGCTGAGAGTTTTGGAGTGCCAGCTGAGAAGTTAGGATAAATCATGTTGAAGAGATACTTTTGGCTGCTCCCTCCTTCAGGGATCTCCACAGCGGATAATCCTCGTCTGTGAATTGGCAAGAGTTTTGACTCTGGTTGTCCTTCCTGAAATAACAATCCTCATTTATCCTAAAATGGGAATTGTATTAGGAGGGCACGGACCCATGTGGCTGGGGTTATAATGAACAACTTGGAGTTAAGTCACCCAAGTCACACACTGGCAGGGCCAAGGCCCAGTCTAGTCGTGGGTCATTATGTGATAATCTTTTTTTAACCCACTGTTTTATGTTTGCACGTCTTTTTTTTAACCCACTGTTTTATGTTTGCTTTTTAAATAAAAATGTATGTTTTGTGAGCTATATATTGAGTTTGGGTATTTTGCAAAAACTTTGCTAATTTAATAGTTGCTTCTACTTAAAAAAAATGTGGTTGACCTCATTTTAAGAATGACAACCGAATACACTTGAATGACTCAGTCTGTGGCTCCTCCTCTCCTGACCTAGGAATAGGAGATGAATATTGGAAAGAAAAAATATTGGATTACTCTGCTGGTCAACCAATAACAGCCAGTGCTCAACACATTAAGCAGTTTTTAACCCCGGCAGCCACCTGATCCTGTTTGCTGTGTCTGTCATCACAATACAGGATTATTCCCAGTCTTTGTAGTGATGTCACATGGTCTCACAGGTGTCATACGACACTGTGGCGTTCAGCCGTACAGCCCAGGCTGATGCATTCATTTTTTAATCTGCCAGGGCAGGTGTTCGCTCTCGTTCGGGGGTGACATTCACCTTTTGAGTTGTTGATAACTTGATTGCATTTGGTTGCCCTGAGGCTGAGGTTCGGTGTGATGCTGCCTTTGCATTTTTAATCACGTGCTTCTGAAACGAATGTGATCCTGCTTTAAGGCTCAAATTTGCATCAAGGTCTGACCTTAGCTCAGCTAATGAGCACTTTTCATCAGTCACATGCTTGTTAGGGAGCATGTTCAACATTCATATATCCCACTATAAACCACAGTGGCCGGGCTCTTGGTATCTGCAGTGTCTTACCCATGATGCTTTGCATTGCATGTCAGTGACGGGAAGAAAATGAAGATGGTGATGTCAATGTTCTTGGCCAGGTTTCTTGGCCAAATAACTTCCCCCGCTGTGAGTGGTTGTTGCTCTCATGTTGTGTTGCTGTAGTTGCCTCCATTTTTTTTACAGTTAAATAGTGTGTAGTGCATGAAGCTGCAGCCACTGCTGCTTTACTTCTTTATCTTTCAGTTGATTTAACGTTTACACATGACAGGCAGCTACATCTGTCATGGTCAGCCTCGATAAAAGAGACAACTTGGTGTTTTCTGCTGTCATTGTGGTGCAATGGCGTGAGTTTTTGTTTCGTAAGTTCATGAGTCACAGGAACAGGAATCTGAAGCTACACTGGTTTAAAGGCCTGAGATGAACTATTCCACAAACACACAGAACAATCTGAAGCTACACTGGTTTAAAGGCCGTACCCTGGGGATGAAGAGATGAAGGAAATCATTTGTATATTAAAGTTGTGTTAAGTTAACATATTTCATTATTTTCAATCTTGCTCCTAATTTTCCGATTCTGAATTTTTCATTTACTTGCTCTGGGTCCAGCTCAAATATTGCAGTGACTGCTATTTTTTTTGTAGATGGAACTATTGTTCAGTCCCCCACCTCTCATTGCAAATCAATAGCTGTGCTTGGGGCCCTGCCCCTCCCTTTAGAACCACTGTGCTAAATGGCTGTCCTTGTCGTGTCCTGACGTCACCTACTGCTGTGGTCAGTCTGTTGTTTTCTGTCGGTGGTGTCTGTTGGTTACCAAGTGTTATCAGTTCTTCCTTTTGCAGAGCAGAGCAGCATAAACTGAAAAAAAGGACTTCTTTTCTCTTTGACTTTCACTCTTGTGTCCTCAGAGCTTTAAATATTCTACATCTGTTCTTCTTCCAAATTTGAATGGAACCTGCTGTCACTGGTTTGAATTTAGAGCAAAACCAGAAAACAAAAGCACTGATCAAGAAGAAGAAGAAGCTCCGCGCCAGCAGTGTGTCTGCAGCGGCCTATTCATAAATCTTGCACGAGTCGACCAGTCCTACAGCCGTCCTTTGACCCCGCTCGTAATCCAAGATCGGCTCGCTGTGAACTATTGCCTGACATTTGCGATATTTTACTCTCTCCCGGGCATGTTTCTTACCAGATGAACCTTGCGTGAGTGCAGTTTTTGCTGGGAATATTAAGTTAAACATCCCGATTATTATTCTGATACGTTCTTGTTGACTCGAAACAGAACAAGCCTTCATCTCTCTGGGAAAAGAAATCTAAGCTTTTTATGTTGGGCTGTGCATTTTTTACTCCCTGACCTTTTTGACAGCAGGAAGCCAGAATGTCAATTTTACAACTGCAGGCACACAGGCTGCTGATTGCGACTCCCAGACACGCATGATTAGTGCCGTTGTTGACTGAATGCTCGGTTGCTGTTAGTGATTTTCCTGTGCGCACTGCTTGGAATTATCTACAGCTAACCATTACGTTAAACAAGCCGGCAATTGGAGGAGATTGGATTTACAAGCACTAAAAATAACAAGTTTATTTTGCAATTATGCAAACACCAGGAGCTGTGCTGATCTTGTGAGCCGGGTCCTTTTATACGACCCGTCTTATCTGGCTAAGCTCATTCTGTTTCAGAATATTTATTGATTGCGTTTTTGGGGGTTTTTTTTAACGTACAAGCTTTAGTTGGCCTACGAGTTGAATATTTTCATTAAAAATTCATGTCACTCCCTTTTTGTTAATTTTCCATGTTAATATTTGTTCCCTTTTCTCCAGACAGGGATTCAAAGGGATCATTTCTGTCAACATCTTCTAACGACTGTCTACCAGTCTTTGTTGCCGAGCTATTAATGCTGCCTCTGTTTTGCAGAGAAATATTTGCTCCTGTTCCCTGGGTTGGTTTTTTTTTTTTTTTTTCTGTCCAGTTTGTTGAGTTGGTGGTAGGAAAATTTAATTAGATTGAGTCCTTCATGGTGAACATTTCTTGGAAGCAATTAGTTTTTTTTTTCCACCTTGGTTGTTTCAGGAAACGATCTGGTTCTCTCTGAGTGAACATAAAAGAGAAAACATCTGTTTTAGTTAAATACTTTCGTTAAAACCCATGTTGTTACTATTGTATTTAGGCTAAACCCAAACCAGTTGGGTTTTGGTTGAAATGTAGGGCTGTCAAAAAGTTCACATTTTTAGTCTGATTAATCACAGGTTAGCTCAGCCTTCTTAAACGCCGTACAAAGTCTTCCTGATATACCTGTTGTCCACATTATCCTGGTTTTCTCCACCAAGATGATGTGGTTTCTAGGAAATGAAAAGAACCATAAACACTCCAGCCTCAGTTTCTGTTCAGTCTGAGAGCAGAACCAACGGCTGATGGCAGTTTGTAAGACCAGAGCTTTGCTCATGGGCTACAGAACTGCCAGAGGAATGTAGCGCCCGCCAACATATAAAATTAAAACCTTATTTTGTCAGTTATGACTAAGAAATTATACTTTAAAAATTGTCCTTATCATTTAATGCTCGTCTTGGCTTCCAAACCAGAAGACAGTTTCCTTTTACAGTACCTGGAAATACATCTTTAAAATAGTCTGAGTGGGTCGGAAAAGTCGTGCCTGGGTTTATGTAGGAGGCAGTTAAGTTTAGAATGTTTTTTGGAGTTTTTTTTGTGCATACTCACCAGTACAGCTTCACCAGGTTAAGAGCAAGAATCCAGGCCAAAAATTGCATACCATGCGCTAACCATCAGCACACCACATCTTTCCCTGCCTCCGCCTTACAGGAGCTTATCCTGCCTGCCCAACGCTGTGCTTCTTCAGCACCTCCCTTATTCCACCTCCTTCAGTCTGCAAAATTTATGCATGCCAGATTTGAATTTTTCTAAAGAAATTGAATTCTGAAAGACTGGGGGGAAAAATTACACCTCGTGCAATTTTATGCTTGGAAAAAGTCAGCGCTTTTACGGATGTTTTTGTTCATTAATCCAGTATCTGAAATGACACTTTGATATAACGTCTTTGACAAGTCGTTTGTGGTACCTCCAACCTGTAACTCGTTTGTGGTACCTCCAACTTGTAACGTAATTTAAACTTCCTCTGAAAAGTAAAATGATGTTACCCCGTAATTTAAACTTTTTAAATCCTCTGAAAAGTAAAATGATGTTACCCACATAGGACGAGTCTCAGACTCAATACCATTCCCACAGCGTACTTACTTCATATGTCGTCTTCTTTTTTTACACACAGAAAATCATGACATTCAGTATAGACTTTATAAAGTAGTGTAGGACATTCCCGGGGTGACTGAAATCCATGGCGTGAGAAAAACGAGGAATAAGTCGAGACTGAATCTTCCTACCAGACACTTGGCTTCAGCTGTGATCCTCTGCCTTAACCTTCCAAACCGAGTGTCCAACGGCTTATGAAATATTCAGCGTGCCCATGGTGTCCAGTTACCTGCAGTAACATTTTGGTGGATTCCTTTCCTTTGGTCTCAACAAAAAAAAGGCTGTTTTTCTGGGTTGTCTGATGTAAGTTACCACGGCAATTTATGAGGGATTTCGCAGTGTTCTCTCCCAGTGCCAAAGGCAATGACTATTTTGGCTCAGTCACCAACCTTCCAGGCCAGGTCTTCATGCACACAAGTCAGGTTACAACAATGATAGGACAAAAAAAAAATCAGTTTTTTTTTTCTTTTTGTTGTTTTTTGCTCCATTTGCCTTTTTTTCCGCCCTCGTCAGGACGCTTGATGTCAAGCCCTGAGTGATTAAGGACTATATTTCAGACGGGGCCGTCCCACAGGAACCGTGTCAGGCGTAGCAGGGGGAGCCTGTGAATCCGAGGCGTGCCGCGTGTGAGAAAATCTGGAGTGCGACAGATCTGTTCCAGGGCACCCGGGGCGTGTTTAGATGAGCCGCTTCTGACTGCTGGTAAAGCAGCAGCAGGCACGAAAGTGAAGCCCGCTGGCTAACACAATGAAACCAGAACAGAAAGATAAAATTCATACCCTCATTTTTTTTGTCAGTTGTATTTTAGGTGTGATAATTATTCCGAGCACCAACAAGTTCATTTTTTATCTGACACGCCAGCAGCTTAATTGAATCCCTTCTTCCAGTCTCCTCTGTATTTTTTTGCCTCTGTGTTTTCAGTTCTGATTTTTTTTTTTTAAGGATGTTTCTGAAGACAGTAATCAAGGGAACTGTTCAGATTGTTGTTGTTTCTCCTGCACTGAATTGAGGTCATCAGTGCCTCGCCGTTGAAAAGGCGATTCCTGTGAGGGGCCTCAAGGTCATTCAAGTCACAGTATCTGGATGGAGATGCATAGAGTGTACAGCAATTACCTTTAAAAAGTGTTAGAATCAGTTTAAAGTAAATGGAGAGAAAGAAATATTATTGGTTTATATGTGCATATATACAGCAAATGTGTAAATGTTTGGACATTTCTTCTCTACTTCATCTGTTTTTGCTGTGGACCAACGTCCTCATCAGTATGTGCGGCACGTTGTGGAGACATGCTGCTGATGCTGTGTTTGTCAAACTGTTCTGTCTCGTCTTGGTTACTTGGGTGTGATTGTCGTTCCATGACCGTCCGTCCTGCAGAACCCACTCATGCAGCCAATAAAACAGAAGGAACGCCGATTCTGTAACGAACACAAACGATGTAAATGACGTCGGAAAAAGTTTGTGTGATTGTTCCGGACACTTAGAATGTAGCTCTCTGAATGTTGTAGATTTAGGGATGGAATTACATTTTCCAACTTGGCCAATAAACGATATTATTATTTGGATTTGGATTATGGTATGGACCAGGCCTACTAACATTTGAATTTACAGTATTGTTGCTAAGAGTCCATGAGCTGCTTGTAGCTACAAACCAAATACAGAGGTTATATTTATTTGTTGTTCTCGTTTGTGGTGCAGATTGGTTTTTGATGATTTGTTGTCTTCCAGAAGTGACTTCCTGTCGATAACATTTTAGAAACATCTATCTTACCACTTGGATTCTTTTTCTTGTAATAGCACAAAACACTTCAATCTGGGGGTTTTCCAGGACTGACTGCTGAGCCAGTTCACCACACGTGTGACTAATCGAATCGTAATCCAAACCAACAGTTTTTTTTTTTTTGGTTTTTGTGTGTGCAGTTTTTGACCTAAAAAAAAGGATAACTGGTTTTTGTGTGTGTAGTTTTTGACCTAAAAAAAAGGATAACTTTGACTCATATGCATTTCTGTTGTTATCGTTATCAGCCGGGCTTTCCGGCGTGTGTTCTCACTCATTATTATAGATTTCTTGCCAGGGTCTGCAAGTCAGCTTTTTGCTGTTTAAACATAAACCTCAAGGAAGCGGCAACAAATGTAGATAATGCCTGTGCAGTGCCGTCCATAAAGTAGGCCTCATCCCACAGGGACCGGGCTGCGAGGCTGCATTAGAAGAGATCTACGCTGCTGCTTTATGACAGTCGTGTGGCTGCGACCGTGTTCTGGTGTAAGGGTTAGGGACATTGCTGTTCTCCAGTACAGTCTCCGTCTCTTTCCTTCCCCTCCACACTAGCTTTGAAGTAGTCATTGACGCCCTCTGGGTGGAAGGCTGAGGCTGGTGGGTTGGATGTGGGGCCGAAGCAGCCGAGAGGATCTGTGCTTATCATACATCCCCGTCCTCACACTGACAGCAGTCAGCATGCAGCTCTGTGGGCGAGTGCACCTGCATACAGAGAGGATAAGAAAGGAGGAGAGAGGCAGAGAAACAGTTGTAGGATGGTCGGAGGCGTTAAAGAGAAAGAGAGGGAGAAAAAAAAAATTATTGCCTGCCAGACAGTGAAGGAGGATTTTTTTTTTGGTGGCGGAGCCAAAGAGATTTCTTTGTTTGCATAACAGCTTCTTCATCCATTGGTGTGTGTCTGTATGCATATATATTTGTATTTGTTTTGTATTATTACATAGAAGATGAGGTGTGTTCTTATTTTAATTTTGTCTGTTTTTGCCTCAGGTTAAATTCAACCTATTCCTGATTACATGAAGCGGTCTTTTTTTTTTTTTTTTTTTATAAGATCAGCCCCACAGTGCTTCTGAAAACATAACTCCAATCCTCAAAGAGCTCAACCTTCTCCAGTATTTTTTTTTCTTCTCTCTCACATTTAATCCCTTGAAATTAGCACCAAGAAGTGTCTTAATGAAATGATTTCCAAAAGTGGTTGTCATTATTAAGGTTATGTATTTGTAACTCCTGGAAATTAGTCTCTGTAAAAACCGAGTCACCACTGCAGGCTTCCTCCCCAGCCTTATCTTTCTGTTTCTGAGTGCTGTTGTGTTCATTTGTTGGATCTGTGCTCGGACGATTGGCTGACTGTCATTTTGGCGACTCCAAAATGCCCAGGGTTCTGTTTCCATTCAGAAGTCTCCTGTGTCTTCATTGAAAGTCCTTTTTTTATTTTTTTATTTTTTTTTATATATTGTTTTCAAGGTGAAATTCCTCTTAAGCCTCTTGCACGATTTTTGTATCTAATGCATACAAATCAGCCATGTAGGAGTGGTATTGTTGTATGAAGTTGTTGCACTTCATTTTAATCGGCCTTATCACTATTCAGAGGAACTTAATCCATCACTGGTGCTAATCTCTGAGCTGATTATGAGGCCGATAATGTGGCTACTGCATTTCCTTCCACCACTCTTTTGTCACGTCAAGTCTTCAACCTCGTTCCCATTAGATAAATTCATTTATACTGGGCTGCAGCAGCCAACTCTTTGGCTCCATATTTATGGTGCTTAACTGTAAATAGGACTGTGTATATATATATAAAAAAAATCAATGTTGCGTTCTGGTTGGGTTGCGTTCTGATTGGAAACTAAGAAGCTAATTCTCTAGTTTTGCTGGAAAAGCCTAAAACTTAAAATTAAAATTAATTACTTTTGAATATGTAAAAGTGTACCACTGCTGTATTACTTAAATGATAACAAGCCTCCAGTCACTAGGTGACAGCAACTCATACAGTGGTTTGTACAGATAAAATTATACATGTTATCAGGTTGTCAATAATAGTAGATGCACAAATGAGTTAGCCATCTGCTGCCACCTTGTGGAAGGGTATACAGTTATCCTGCCTGTCACTGATAGCTTCCCTTTTTGAAGCTAGCATATGAAAATTCTTCAAAATGAATGAAAAAGGTTTTCTATTGAATCGTCTTTCAAACAGGTATGTTAATATTGTCATCTGTTGAAAAGTAATTTTTCTTGAGTGAAGTGATTTGAATTTCAGTGTTTGACAAAGGTTAACATTACAGTCTGGGAAAAGAAATCTCCCGTTTTGTCACAGAAACGTGTCGTTTTTATCATCAAATTGCAGATGTGTTTATTTGTTACACAATTTGGTTCTTATCAGCAAAATTAAAGAGGGTCCATTCATGTCTTAACAGCCTGTGATAAGGCTGCCTGGTGTGAGTATAATAGCCTGAGTCTATAGCTTTGTCTCAGGTCACCAGTGCGGCTGACTGCCAGTGAAGGGCACAACTGCCAGGGACGGCTTTTCAGTTTTTTGCAGGTCACAGATAAGTAGAGGAGTGAAGGAAGGGAGGAGTCGGTGGACGAGGACACGGGGCAGGGGAAGGGGGATGACAGATGGGCCAATGGAGTGGTGTCAGGCAGGACAAAATGACAGCTGGAATAGGTTGTCAGTCCGTGAGTAGCAGAGTTAGACGAGCCTGTCAGGAGCTGTCATATCATTGGAGGTTATCAAGTGGAACAGCTGGCAGGTATTCTGGGTTAGCACTACCAGCTGGAACACAAGGCAAGAGCTTGGACCATGAGGTTTGAACAGGACTAGATGTGAAAGACCAGAAGTAGTAGAGTGTTGGTGGATATATATCAGTACAATATAGTTTGCTAATAGGGCTGTCAGAATGACCAGGTAAACCACGGTAATTCATCTGCAAAAGATAGAATTGTGATATTATATTAACACTATTACATTTCTGTCGTCACTTTTCATCCGCAGTCCGAACACCCATTTAAAGTATGCTTGTAAAAGTAAAACATTTTTATATTTGAGGGCTAACGCTGTCAGAGTGTGATGTAAAACTTGCAGCAGATTAGATTAGAATAAATTATTATTTTTGGATCATTTCAGTATATATATATTTTTAATTACTTTATTAATTCCCTATTGGGAAAATTATCATTCACCTCATTTGTCTAACATTCCACTGATGAACAAACAGCAGGAGCAGTTGGCTGCAGTATTACGTGCGTCTGGGAAGCAGGGGAGTTTTGGTGCTTCCTCACCTCACCACAATCCTGCTCGGCAGAGGATTGGAACAATTCTCTGATTACAACCCAGATCTTTAACCGCTTGACCAGGGACTTCCCCCTCCTGGAATTTGCAGTAATGCCACTCTATCCCCGAGTTCAAAACACAGGAGGCTAGCCTCTTCAGTTAATATGTGACTGCTTTTTGTATTGCTGTTTACCAGTATTGCTAGTAACAATTTTGTTTCGCAAACAAACAATTGTATACATGTAGTAAATCTAACCAGATGGATAGACTTTTAAAGACCTCTTATTCGTGGCAGTTCTACACCTATGTCTTTGGTAGTGTGTGAAATAGTTTTGACATTGCAGCAATCTGTTAAAAGCTTCTCCTTTTTTTTTTCTTTTTTTTTTTACTGGCACTAAAGTGCCAACATTTTATATTTTCCACCTTCTCAATCCCACTGATGTTCTTTGTTCAAAGGAAATCTTCTTTGTGTAAACTTTTCTGCTGACTTCTAAAACAGAGGACACTTATGGATCATGCAAAAAGGTGACATTTCTGCTGAAAAGGCAAAGACTGAGATTAAAATTAATCTCCTGAAACAAATTAATCAAGCCCCTAAAAAATCCATTATCCACATGAATTATCAAACGTTCGAGCTCTTACCTACTATATAGATACTCTGTCGATCTCCGGTGTCTTTCTAGGACAACTTTTCTGCCAGTCCTGTGGACCTGGGGACTTTTTTTAGCCATATCTTGACATTGTGTTTGATTATTTATTCATGAAGCAATGTCACCTTGAGGTCAGTGGAATTCTCCAGTTGTTTTCCGCTTTCTTTTTGCCAGCCAAAAAAAAAAAAAAATTCTGTCCGGTGTCATCATCTGACGAACGGTCTTTCATTATCATCTCCTTGGCAGTCGGAGTGACAGACGGAGGAGTGATGTGTTGCCGCTTGCTGGGAGCCACTTTCCCTCATGGATACTTTGCGCTGTGTTGGTATGCAGCTAACCTGCTGCTATAAAAAGTCAAAGGACTGTTAGGAGAATAAAATGACTCACCGTGGCTGCGGGCAACACTGAGAAAGCATCGCTGCAATCAAATGCCTTCTAATGCTTTGACCCCGTGACATTTCTGATTTGCAATGCAGCACTCAGGAGTTCCAAAGGAAGAATTTATGCATTTATCATTGGCGACCTTTTAACCCTGTTTAGTAAATGTTGTATTTTTCAAGCTTTGTTTGTCAAACAAGGAGAAAGAACATCTCCGTTTTAGAAGATAACTTTCGATCAGAGACACCTCCTCACCCCACCCCAACCACTGGACTCTGGGTTGTTGCTGGGCTGTAGGCCATTTGGTACACCAGAGTCCCTTCAAAGTGTGGCTCTATTGCCGCACTGTAATATGAGACATTCATTTGCCTGCTTTTTATTTAAATAATAGTATTTATTTTCCTGATCTTGAAACACTTCATTTCATTTGAGGTTATTTCTTTCTGCTTCTTCCCTTAACCTTTCACTCTCTGAAAGCACGGCTCTGCCTACTCACTTTATCTTTTTATAAAGCCTCATCATGACCCAGCTCACACTTTCCCCTCTGTGTTCAAAGCAAATGTGTTGAATTGGCTAAGAGGAAAAAAAAAAGTATATATATTTTTATCATCTGTCATCTTATGCACATCTTAATATTAATATGTCCCAGAGACACACAGCACCATAGGAGTGGCGGAACACGGCCGTCCAAATGCCACACTCCCTCATCTCGCCTTTTGTTGGTCTTCGTTTTCCTACCACCTTGAATTTGTGGCTTTACCTTTCTCTGTTACCCTGGAAACTTGCTGTCATCCTTTGTGGCTCCTCGTCTCATTGTTCTCCCCTCCTATCAAGTGCCTTTTTTTTATCTGTCAGCTGAGCTAAAGAAAGCCCAAGATTCACGGACACTAGTTGTTTAGTAACAGTAATGTCAGCTGTCCATCCCGGTGATGACCGCTTATCATTCAAGTGCTTTGCAGCTTGGTGGCCTTTTATGACACAATAAATGGAACTCGCACATTGGATTTTTCTTTCAAACCCTTGTGAATATCAACATGCCTCTTTTCATTTTAACTACCTTTGTTGCTCCTGTGTTAGGTACATTTTTTATTTAACCTTTTGACCCATGTTGTCCAGATTTGATGAGTGATGCAGGAGCTTCACAGGAGGAACAGCAGGACAAGGCAGGCTGGAGGGGTTTCTGCTCTGTAAGAAATAGTGCCGAGGCTTAGCCGGACTTGGCTGAAGAGCACAGAGTCAAAGGTATCACTGCCAAATCCTTGTCAAACTGAATGGTTGAAAAACCCCTAGTTTTATAGCTGCTCTTCTTCATCCCTTGTTGAATTCATGCTTGTTTTTTTTTCTGGCTGGTTTCATGAAAAGGTTCTTACACATGTACAGCACTTCCATAAGAGATGATTTATGGATTTTCTAGAGCTTTAACAGAGTGCTGACTTGTTGGGTAACTCATGGTTCTTTTTATTTCCCCTGTGCCATAAAAATATATAGCTGAAGTGTATTATCTGGGCAGGACTTGACCCTTAGATGACAGCTGTGTGTCTTTGAATCGAATATTATATCATCCCCATGTACGGTACGTTTTATTGACATTAATTGTTGGCGTTATGATTATATATATTAATTGCCGTTTGACACAATAGTGATGACGGTGTCACTTTGTCAACCAGATGTTTTCATCGCCACCTATGACCTTCAAAGCCTGGTAACCTTCCAGAAAATACCTCCGTTGGTCTGATCAAGGAGTGTATTTCTGACACCTTTAGCGATGAATTCAGCTCTGATGATGGAGTCTCTACTTTAAAATACCGCCCCCAAGATCCATTAAAATATGTGAAGGAGATCATTAGGCACTTAATATGATTTCACTCCAGAGAGATGAGTGACCTTAGACTTTGACATTTTTACTTTGAGCATAGTACCAACGTTTTAGCAATTACAACACTCATTATGATTTCGTTTGGTGCGACTGCTTTGTGACCTTAAAACATATAATTTCTTTTAGCTAAATTATTATATATATATATTTTTTATACTCAGTCTCTGCTGCTCTTCAGCTTCTTGTTGCAGTCAAATCAGATGTGTAGTCTGTTTTTCAGTTCACTTGTGTTGTCTCTGGTCATTAAATTATTTTTCTAGTGTGAAAGCATGGACTAATCCTGAACCGATACACTCGTTATTGAAGACACTGTTTAAACCCAGTGCATTCGAAGGAAACATTTTTGTCTATTGCTATTTTGTGCACACTTCATTTACATATGAAAACTTGCTGGTATTTTGTGCACACTTCATTTACATATGCAGCACCTTCAGCCAGTCCACCGGTGAAGTTCTCGAGGAATATAATTTTTTTTTTAATGTGTTCACTCTTGCCATCTGGCACATAGATGATTCAAATTCCCTTGTTACTCGGCTGCCAACTTTCATGAATGCTGCTATTCACGGGGTGTTCGGGGCTATTTACCTGCAGAATAGAGCTGTCTTCTTTACTTTTGGGTTTTGCTGAAATATTTGTAAAAGGTCTGCATCATATAAAAAGTTGATTTACAAAAATGTGCAGATAAATTTGAAATTATATGCATTGTTAAATAACAGAGTGTTATGGAAATTATTTTATTCCCCTTATGGGGGATTCCCGGTGGTCAGATACAGTCTTCAGGCCAGGAGATGGCTAGTGACCAGATTTTCTTTCTTACATTCAGGATTTTCTGAAATTATGCAGTATTTGTGAATGGTTGGCCCACCAATTAATATTATAGTCAGACTGGATTGAATGAGGCTCTTGTTGTCAATTTATTGTCTTAAGTAAATGTATTCCCATGAAGAGAAAGTCAAGCTTTTTAAAGCTACAACTGCACAGAGAATTCTGAAGTGGGCTGCAGTTCAATCACTAGTTCTAGGCTGATGGAGTCATCTTCAACCTCCTTTTCCATCACCTGCTGACATCATATTACACACACACACACACAGTTAGAAGCAGAATAATGTCATTACATCCCACTATGCAAAGTCCAGGCCCTACTTGATGTGGCCTGCTTTACAATAGCTGAATTTGGTTGCAAATGAATTGCCGTCCAATCTCTGAGGCGCTCTCTGTAATGGGGTGCTGGATGCTGCGTTCCTCCCTCTGGCTGGGATTTGAAGATTTGCTACCCAGACAAGCAAGCGGGCAGAAGGCTTTGGTCTCATCCACTACCACTAGGTCCTTGGACAATTGGGGGGAGGTGCGGGGGGGTGTATGGAGTATATATCCTGGATGAGCTCATTGTTGTCTCCTATATTCTCTTTGCCCAGAGCCTAGTTTTCTACTAAGATGCTATCACAAAGATACATTATCTGAGTGCTTGTGCTGCTCGATTTTTATCTTTGCTGAAGTTTCAAAGTCCGATCGGGGCCTGGTGTGTGTTTTTCAGCTGGCAGTGAGTGATTACAATTCTTTTGTGATGTGGATTTTCCCAAACTGCAGCTTCCATTGTACAGCAGATGGAACCGTTTTATTTCGGTCACAGGGCCAGGGTTTGGGATGTAAAACAATGACACAGGGGTATCTGATGTGTTTTTGTTTTTATGTTTTTCTTTCTCTGTTTATCAGTTCCTCATCTCATAGGTCACGCAGCTGTTTTGTGTGAGTCCCTGTGACCACTTGTCCCCAAATTTTGTTTACTTAGATTGCAGTGACTCAGCTTGGGCTCTAAGAACTAGCGGTCTCAGTTGCTGGGTGAAAACCCTCCCTGTGCCCAGGTGCAGAAAGACTAGTTGCAGGCTTTCTGCTGTGTACTTCAGTATTGGGGTGGACACAAATGAATGTTTTGTTTTTTTTTAGTAAACAAGGTCTGAGATTATTATAGTTATTAAGCACTGAATTTATTTGCAAACTCTTCTGAAGTCGGCTTTATTTCGGTAATGGTACTGTTGTCGATGTATTTTCCCAGTCAAACCCCCTTTAGGCCTTTACTTCCAAAACCAAACAAACTTCAACAGAGAAGTGAATTTTCATTTTCAGTTTAAATTTGTCCAAATGTATCTACAAACACTGGCTCCCGTCATAACTTTATTTTCACAGCGTCATCCATGCTGCTCTTCATTCACAAAGAAGAATACGTGTTTGAAGTAATGCTGCCAACGCTTGTCATAGTATACAGTACATGCAGAGGAAGCGTAATACTTTGATGCAGCTTGTGTCACAAATATCTCGTATTAACTCATTAGACGGGTCACAGCAGACAGGCAGAAACAGCAGAGGTGAGGAACAGTGGGGGAGCACAGGGGCTGCTGGGATGATCTCTCTGTGCTGTTTTACAAAATGGGAGAGCGGAAACCCTGTACTGTGTTCTCCATTTAGCCACGAGCTATCATTCGCTCCCTTCTCCGAGGCCCTGAGGCGTGCACGATTCACCAGGTTTACTGTAGTGTTTAGTCAGAGACATAAAAAAAAAAAATTCACTGCATTTCCTGTATTAAGAAATTACCAGAGTACCAGAGTCACACCCCCACCCCCCACTGCCACCACCAGACAAAACAGTCGCCTTCTTCCTCTGGTATGATTATCCATGCAAACCAAGGAGCTTTGTTCTGTTCCTCACAATCTCTGGAAGCCCCCCTGGTGATGTCTGTGTTTGCCGGGGTTGCTCATTAGTAAGTGTATATCATTAAGGAATGCTACATCAAACAGGTGCTCTCTGGGCGTCGCGCACCGTGTTGTCGGAGCCTAGAATCTTCACAGCTTCTATAAACAAAAAGAACCTGTTCTGAAAGTGGGCCTTTGAAGCATCCTTTTCCATTTCCTTTCCTTTTCCTGTCATCTATGACGTTTGAGGGTTTTTTTTTGGTGAATTAGTGCACTACACACACCTTTGTCTGTCAATAATCGTAAAACTACATTCATTCAAAAGTGTCTCCTTGGAGTACTACACACCAGAGTGGGCTAATAAAAATGTTACGGATATTGCTCATGATTGTTTTTTTTTAAATAACTTAATCACTTTTATAAGTTAAACACTTTCACCAAATCAGTTTTTTTTAATAACTTATTCATTTTTATAAGTTAAACACTTTCACCAAATCAATTAAGTCGAATCTGGATTGGAATTACAGTTCCAAGAATTTTAACACTGGTAGACAGGAGCGAGACTTACTGTAAGATTTGTTCTGGCATTATGCGGGTGATTAAATCAAACATTTGAAGATGCTGAAAAGGCCGACGTCTCTTCTCAGTTGAATGGCTCGGTGCAAGGATGAGTTCATCGAGTCACTTTGTTTTTTCGGTTGAGTTACTTGACATCATGGTCTGGTTAATTCATTTACTGAAACATGGAATTTGCTGAATAGAATTAACTACGTCTTACGTTTTTTGGCAATTTACTAAAACCACACAGTGGAAGTGACACTTTGACACTTCAGCACTTCAGTTCGCTGTTAACTAAGCTTGAATTATCTCCATTTTTTTTTTAATCATAATTTTTAATTTTTATATAGATGTTTTTTTCTCCTCTTTTAGATTACAATAGCCCTTTTAAATATCAGTACTTATAAGTACTTATACAACAAGATTCCATGTGTTCTCCATACATTGTATGTATTAAAAAAGTATGGATTCATATGGATACCAAGTTTTCCTGTGGGCTCGGAGGAGACTTGGCTCAGTCACTCCTACGGAGGCAAAAGTTCTCCTCCGTTGCCTCCATTATCTCATAGCCACAGAATATGAAACAGCAGCGGCAGCAGTGTGTTAGGAAATAATGAAGAAGGGACCACAGTGGTACAGAAGAGTGTATAATTACTCAGCCTTGGCAGTAAATGTTGACCCCTAAGGATTCGGGAACCATAGTGACAAACTCATCCATGCAGATATTGCAGCTTTGGGGCAGCAGCGAGTTGAGCTACGATGCAGGCGTCCTGTCTTAATGATTGTCAAGTTTGCGGGGAAGAGGTTATGTAAAGTGTTTAGTGTTATCTTGACTGGAGTGTTATTGAGCGCCTTGCACTGATGTCGGAGCCAATGAGGCGTAAATGTCTTACCGCCTTCCTTCTACAGTCTCCGTGTGACTCTTTCTACTCATAACAGAGGTAATACGCTGAAAGGCAAAACAATAACAACTTTCTGTCCAGGGGAATCACTCGTATGTCGACAGTCTAATTGACAGTCTACATCTTTGGTTTTTGGCTTTTTTGTTTCGACATTGAATTTTTATGGTTTAATTTTTGCCCGTTGTGTTGTCTAAATTGCACCATCTCTCTCTCAGGTTCCTCTCATGTAGGTGGATGTTTGGATGAAGAGACGATGGTTTTTAAGCTGCACAATGACTTTGGGCAAATGCCCTCAATTTAGCCTCGCTGCTGGGTATTTTGGCCCAGAGCCTCACAGTGGGGATTGTTTTTTACTATGTTTGGTCATGTCTCTTTAATATACTGCTTTTCACATCACACAATTCAGCGCCAACGAAAGCAAGTAAATGCGACCGGCATATAAATATTCATATTCCTAATAGTTTTAGCAGCGACTTGTGCATATTTTTTTTTCTTCTCACAATTTCTGATGAAACATTCAGATGTCTCTTTCCAGAATAGCTTCTATAGTATCTCAGCCTGCACTGATTACGCATGTAATTATTGCCACTGCCATTGCTCGACGTTTGTGTTTGTGATATCCAATTGATTAGCCACTCGTTATGACTGCACAGCTTTTTGTATGCCAGTAATTACTCTTCCTTTTTCTGCCTTTCACCACCGCCTGTTGTTTCAGCCTGATGCTCCTGGTGCCTTCCTTTCCATTGGATGGAAGACGTGGGGTTTCTTTTTTTTTCTTTTTTTTTTGTAAAAAGAGAAGCTTTCTTCCCCTGTGGACTCTTTTTGCTAAATGTAAAATTGGCATGCCTTTCATCCAGTCCCTTTGATTTACGAGCGGCGGATTGAATTCAGTGACTTGAGCTTTTGGGAGCCTCTCACTTCTTATTCTCCGCCATACCTTTTAAATTGACTGGGAGTACAAATCCTCAGCTGATCTTGAATTAGACAACTGTCAAAGACATTCAGAATAATTACAGACCTGACACTGTTGATTGGTTTGACAGCTGAAGGAGTGAGTGTGGTGAATGTATGTAACCCCCTCTACGTTTACTGCATACGCGTGTCCTTTTAAATGGCCCAAATATTTAAAAAACAAATGTCCGAGTCTCTCACAGCAATTGGCCGGCTCTCGGTGTGAGGAGACACACACAAACACACACATAGTGAACAGCGCACTACAGGGAACCAACAGGCTGAAGCTGCTGCACGAGTTGATCCAAAAAATTGGACGATTCGATTCCAAAGCCAAATCCCCGCACCCCACTCTCCACCCCCGCCCCCTCTCCTGTAGGGGAACTTTTGCATTTTCAGCCAAATGATTCAGGCTGTCCATTTACATAAAACAAGCCAGTATTATATAAAGTTTGTTTATATCGCAGGGAGCGATGACTGGACGGTACCTGCTGCTGCATTAAATACATAACATTCGCCGTCACTGTCCCAGCTGGGAACCTAAACTGCAGATGGACACGGAGATCCTCCCTTTTTAATTTCCAATCGGAATTACTGTGCCCGACTACGCCGGCCAAACAAGACAAAACAATAAAAGTGTAACAGGAAATTATAGAAAATGATAGGTGAGGCTTTGGGAAGTTGAATATTTTGAGTCACAGATGTTTCCTGTTGGGTAACAAAAAAATAAATAAATAAAAAAAAAAGCTTCCAAGCTGAGAGAACAAATATTACAGAGGCAATAAACACGGGTTTGAACACGAAGAAACGAGTCAAGGTCACTTAGTTACAGTGTGATTGCAAAGTTTCTAGTAGTTAGAGGTCAAATGGGCCATAAAGATAGATTTTTCCATTTCCATCAGCTGTGTGCTCTGAGCATTAAAATGAAGTAACAAGAAATGTTTCTTTCTTTTTTTTAAACTCCTATCTTACTTTGGAATTCTTTCTTCATTATAATTGCTGCAGTGTTAGAGCCATAAGTCTCTGCTCCCCAGGTTTCTTATCTTTCTTTTGTAATTACTGATCAATACTAACCCCACTGTACTGAGTTAATTGTATGCCACACTTCAGCACCTCCGTACATTCTTATTGGACACAGAGGCCACACTTGCCTAACGGTTTGTCGTTGATGGATTTTCAGCAATAACAGTCCAGCTTGTTTTGTACCTGCTGATAAACTCGGCCAGGCGTATCCGTGCTGACCTCCTTTTTGTTTCTTTTTTTTTTTTTTTTTTATTCTGCTTTGAACACATTTTATAGAGCTTTTTGTAAAATAAAAGTCTCGCTCATTCATCATATTTTACCCATACTGTGTGGGGGGGGGGGAGGGGTGGCGTACCTCCTCCCTGTATGCACCATTGTCAATAAAATCGAGCTCGGCTTGCAATAAATGAAACGCACTGGTGTCACCCAAGTGCTTGCAGATTTGCTGAGAAAGTCGTGAATGTCACATATTGAGGCTTATGTTTGTGGTGATGTGATGTGGTGTGGAGATTGTGGCTGCCATTCCATTTACACAGTTGAATACATGTTCCTGTTCCCGTCTCCTTTAACTCAGTAAAACATTTAATGGCAATCCATCCATCTATCAGTATACATATGAGTACTGTATATCTAATTTTATATGTATGTATATATAAATATATATCACATATAGGAACATACGCATGTATGTGTATATACTGTATACACATACAGTATGTATGTGTATGTACATATAAATGTATGTAAATATATTTATATATACATTTCCCCTCTTTTTTGCATTCTCTGATGGCCCACACAATTACCTCTGCCAATTAAATTTAATTTGTCTTCAGTTTCCTCTTTTGTTTATGTTATTTCAACACAGAGCGCGTGCAGAACTTTTCTGGATATATGTTACTCCCTCTTGTACCATAGTTGCTCTCTGTTGACCGAAGCAACTGTTACTGTATTTCTGTTGATTTCCACCTGAACGGCTTGCTGTAGAGTGTGAAATGATTCAGTTGTATGAAATTACTCTCTCTAAAAAAATGTTCTCATGTTCTCTACAGACAGCAGTGGCTGCTGAATTCCACCTCATTTATTTCCCCTTTCTCCAAAGTTGTTGCTGTAGTGGGATCTGTTTTTTTTTTAAATCAGTATTGTGTTCACCAACAACCAGAAGAACCAAAGCGTCTTTAGTTTTACAGCTCTTAAAGCCAGATTCAGCAAATTAAAACACTGTTCCAGTGATTAAAACAAATAGCTCTACATTCTTTCCATGAAGCCTCTGTTTTTGTGCTCGCACTCGATGCCTGATATGGATCAGTGTTCTTTCTGGACCCCGTTTGCCCGCTCGAAGCTTGCGTAAGCGTTTTGTCCAGCTTGGCTAAGGATATAGACTAATTTAAGATTGATCGTTCTGTTAGATTTACACGGCATTATTAAGCCGTAGTGCGGCGAAGGATGAAGCCGTTTGTACACCGATGTAGATCAAAGCCTGAGGGGAAAACAGAAAAACATACAGTTGTGTTGGTTGAAAACCCAGTTTTTTTTTTACATAAAGGGAATACACCCCTGCGGTAACAAAGACTTTAACATGTTTGTTAGTAGCAGGTTAGACATAAATGAAAGCGACGTGTGTAATAGGACCAGGACAAATACTGTGGGCTGTTTACTAAAGAACTATTCTATTCTGACACGCAGCAAACCCTTTTGGATTTCCATCTCCATCCTCGGTGTCACAATGTGCAGCTCGTGGCACAAATAAACAATGTGAGTTTATAACTATTCAATGTCTAATGGCCCCATTAGGAGCCAGAGTAATGTGTATTGAAGTTATTCCCCTGGGCGAGTCGATATTTCTGCTATTATGTCTCCAAGCGTTGCCATTTTTCAAATTTCATTCATTAGTCTGAACAGGCAGTCGTTGGGCTGTTTGCATATCGACACAGCGATCTTAAAACCACCGCCGCCACCACCCAGGCTTTAAAAAACAAAACAAAAAAACAAACAAAAAAACAAACCATCTGTTGGTGTTGATTCTGCCAGCTGGTTCATTTTAAAAGTCCACATTAAAAGGCCATTTTAGTTTCACGTTCATTAGTAAGGATTGTTCAAAAATAAATATTTAATCAGCCCACTGTTGTGATTGGAACTTTGGCTAATTATCCGTGTTTTGTCAATTATTTATTAACAATTTTCCATTGTATTTCCCCAGTGAATGGACGCTGTTTTAGTACCTGTGCTTGTGTAGTACTACTTGCAGTGTAGGCACAACTAGAGCAGGTAACAAAAATGAAATTTTGAAACGAATTATATATATTATGGTTAAGCCCAGCAGGTGGAGACACTTATGGCTGTTTATTCTTTAGGGCACAGTAAACAGTACCATACAGTGAAGGGATAGACTCTGTTGTTGTGTTGTTGGCTCCAATTCTGAATGGGTGGTGGCAAAAAAATTAATTAGTGATGGGCTGCGGATTCTTGGCCAAAGCCAGGAGTTTCAGTTTGGCATGTTCTGGAAGTCTGTTTGAATATTTTTAACTATAATAAGCCCTTCAGTCCACACAGATCAGGTCCCTGTAGGAGGACTATGTGTGTATAACTTTGCAGTAATTCATACTTCATTTTAATATCGCAAATCTTTTACAGCGGTCTGGAGTCTAAAGTAATATCTATTTCCAAAACTCAAGTGGAATAAACAGCTCTTTTTTTTGCGCCAAATGCAATTTTGGAAGAATACTCAGTGTCGTGTCAGCCAGTGTTTACACAGTTAGATTAGGGGTAATTATATTTTTCCTATTTGGGAGGTTTGGAAACATCTGACTTTGCAGATCAATTAGTTTTATTTTTAGTACTCACTTCCTAATGATATTCATGCTCTGTGTTTGTACGGTTTGTGTAAACAACATCACATGAAGTTCGACCGCGTCGCATTGTAGCTGCTGCATATCTTTGCTGTAATTACTGCCACTGACTTTGTTTTAATTAATTAATTAATTCAGTTCTGCATTTTTACATTATTACCTTGTATGTATCTATTTTTGGGATTTCGTCTCCAAAAATAATTCTATTTTATTTTAATTTAACAGGTCAGTAACAAGTACATGTAGCATGTCTTGGATTCTACAATCCAGAAACTTTGTGTAAAATGGTACTCCAGAAAACTCCATTTTGGGTTTTGAAGAACCTTCTAATTCTCCTTCTAAGTCTCTTACATTTTGACCTTTTGCCCCAAATGTTGAGTAGATCTTTGAACTTTTGATGTCCTCCACCGCCCTGACACACACACATATATAAACACGAATGCTTACACTTCCGTGTCTACTTCGACACCTTGTGATCTTTTTATTAAAGCCTTGTTAGCTTTTCAGTGAACCAGTAGATGTTACGGTCCAGGACTGACGCCCCCCATCTTCACCCACAGACCCCTCAGTTCACCTTTGATGAGATTTCACATGTTATGTTGCCTCCATTACAGACCTTTGTGACTCCCGCCTTTGAGGAGGGGGGAAAAAAGCCAATAACATGACATTGTGTTGATAATGATGAGACCTGCCTATCTGCAGGACGTCTCATTGTGCGGAAGCGGATGTTAAATTACCTCTTGTTCCTTCTGTGTAGCCGAGCAGGCTCTCATTTACAGGTTATTCATTCAAAATCTGAACAGAGGTGGTAATTAGTCAGGACAGTGATTACACCCATGAAACCCAAAGCCTATTTAGACCTTCACCATACTGGGAACGAGTGGGGGGCCGGGAGGGGAGGGGGGGAGCAATGATGCAATCGGATTATATGGTGGGTGCAGAGTGAGGCATTACTGGCTTGTAAACACCAACACAGGCCACTTATTCATGCAGGCCGATGATGGTCCTGTCTCACCAGGAATCTGATAATCAGTGAAATGGACCTTGATTAAAACGAATTATGATGCCAGCAGGGGGCCCTGGGTGATATTAATGGGGTAATATGGCCTTCTTAATTGTCTCTCTCTTTTTTCCCTCTCCTTTCTCACATTATCTCAGGAGATGACATGACAGTTTTCCTTCCTTTTCCTTTTCCCAGATAATTATCCAGGAGATTTTGTTTTGGTGTAATGGAGGCATTTCGCTCCGCTCCAACCCAATTTGCCTGTGGTCGGGGGTGCAGCGAAGGCCTCACTGGTAATTACGAGCACTGTTGCTCGAGACTGTATTGGCAGCTGTGCATTAAATTGCTAATGTTGCTGGCAGAGTTACATTATCCACCCCATCAAAGTGACAAGGACCAGGAATAAAACCGCTCTGCTTGGCCGTTCACGAGATCGTTGGGAAATAGTTTTTGTGAATAGGACTTGGCAGTGGCGTTGCGGTGGGTGGGATTGGCTCGTCACCGCACAGTATCACTTTATGTTTGATGGTGTTGTGTTGTCATGTACAGTAGGAATAAAATGTCACTCATTAATAACCACATTTGACATTGTTCAGAAAATGCATTTAGGGTGGTCTATAATTTTTTAGCATTACGATTAAGCTTTGTCGATGATACTGTGTTGGAAGCTACCATTTTTTCTTTTTTGGAAAATAAAATAAAGTATTGAAATCTCCTGTGGTGAATAGTTGGTAGACAGTAACACAAGGCTGTCAGTCTGTTGATGTTCATGTTTTTTAAACGGACAGTCAGGGTTGTGCAGACTTTGTTTGACGCTCCTTTTAAACCGAACCTTAAACCTTCTACTTTATCAACCTAACAGACCAAAGAAATGTCAGTCAGACAGTCAGGCTCCTGTTGCATAACACGGTGTGACCTCCTGGGGAGTTACAAGTACAGACCTTCTCACCAGCTCCTTAACAGCTCTTTCCCAGTGATGGTGTTTATTTTATCCGAGCATGCATGCCTGGAGAATTTTCTACTACCTTAATCTCATTGACTCACAAATTACAGCGACTGCTGTCATAAATAATACCTAAATGTTACTCAGTCCAGATTTTGTTCCACGTTGTCAGTCAGTCGATGAATCTTTAATTTCCTCAAATGTCAAGTTCTTTTTAATCTTCTCTACTTGACACATGTTGATCTAAAATAAATATTTTCAACATAAATTTTCCCATGAAGAAAAGCAAGCTGTACAATCTGTGTTTTTTGTTTTTTTTTTTACTTGGGAGTCTATGTGACAAGTGCAGTGAGGAGGATGTAGAGAAACCAAGTAGGTTGTGATGATTAATGAGCTGCAGTTAAATCCAGCATTTTATTTATTAACGCACTGCTCCGATCATGAGTTTAATCGGCCCACGCTAACACGCTGTGGTGACAGAATATTGCCTACGAGTCGAGGTTTGGGGGACTGGTATATTAAAAAAAAAAAAGCCAACTTTCTATTAGTGTTAAACCATAAGTTAACAGAGATTGTGTGGTTTGGTTTGAAGGTGAACAGAATTATTACAATTCAAATTATATTAATTTTCATAAAGCCTTAGTTATTACAATTAAAATTATATTAATTTTCATAAAGCCTTAAAAAAGGTTTGAAATATTGCTGTGATCACAATGTGTGATGGTGGGATTTTGTTAAACAAAATTAAACAAATGGATACATTTTGGGTTTTTTTCATTTTCATTTTTTTCATTCATTTACATTGCTAATTTATATTGTCTTTATGGCCAGTTTTTGGACCCACAAGAGTTCATGTTCTCTCATCTCATTGGTTGGGTCTTAAACACTGATATTACAATTTAAGTGCACAACTTCAGCCCTAGAAAAACAAATTAAGTTTTATCAGAAGAGATCATCAGCTCTAATTTTTAACAGTGTGTTAAACCATAAAAGACCATAAATAAACAGAGGGGCCAAAAATAGATGCTTCCATAAATTTTTCTGAGGACTTGCATCATTCTATTTGGCAGCCGTTCCCTCAACACTGTCAGCTTTTTTTACTTGAGCCTCTTGACAGCACTCCAACCCCCTCGACTTAACACCGCCACCGTGTGAATCAGGGCCTGTTTACAGCAGTAGAACTTGTATATTATGTGAGGATAATTTTATTTTTCCATTCTAAAAGCTGAGCCATTTTATGAATTTGTCACCTCAGTGCGAGTGGGTGTTTTGCTGTTGAAAATTTCTTTACAATAAATAATAAAAAAATAAAAAAACATTGCGTTGGAGTTGTTGGCATGAGCACAAAAGCCCTCACAAAGAACTGAGGCTTTATCTTCACCATTCTAACGAGGCTAAGTCTGTGCTGCTGTGTACTAGCTCTTCCTGCCTTTTGTAAATGTTGTAATAAAATAACTCACCCCCCCCCCCCAACATGATTTTTGCTCTATCAATAGCTGTGCCATTTTTCAGAGTGCTCCATAAATTGGAATGACTGTTCGTCTCCCTGAATGGTTGTTATTTTACCAAACACTCAGTCCTTTCTCTTCTCTCCCACTGCTGTTTCTTCAGGTTCAACTATAGATCAACACACCATCTAACCACCAATGGATTCTACGAGTTCCTCAACTGGTTTGATGAAAGAGCCTGGTATCCCTTGGGTCGCATCGTTGGCGGCACAGTGAGTCTTGCGGCGTTTATTTATTGTTCATATTTCCAGGTGTTATAGTAAAATGTAGATTAGGTTTTTTGTTTTATTTTTCTTTTAACAATAGAGGTGGAAAAAAAGTTTCCAATATGAGTCAGTTTGAAGTAGCAAAACTTTAGGTTTCTGACATTTAGAAAAGGCTAAAAACAACTTAAAAAATAATACAACTTTTTTCTGTGAAATGGTTCTTCAGAATGACTTTATATGATGATTATGCAACAGGAAATAACACTTTATGACTGTTTAACTGAATTATAAAAATGAGACTGCTTCTCAGTGATCCACTACTGCTGTAGTAAAACTCTTTTTATGTCATTTATATACAATTACTGTAGAAACACTATAAATGTGGATAAAGATTGTAATCGTACCCCATTAAGTGTGTTCACTACAGCAAGTGTACCAGTGCGGTCTGCAGTAATGTACATTAATTCTAGTAAGGTACTGGAACAAGTATCAGTATTACTGTTATCGTAGTCTCTCGTACTAGTACATGAGGGTATTCTCTGAACCAGTGGCACAGTACTTTTCACTAGATTTTCTACTAACTTTGTTGACTGAAAATCAAGATACAATATTTAGTTGTTTTTTTGTTATGGAAATGCACCAAAGATGTAAAAGCTCTGCTCACTTTCTGTTGCACGTCAACCTATTTCCCAAAGAGCTCAGACATCAGTGTCATTTTAGTCCATCATCTATTGGTATCCAAGTACAAAATGTACAATACTTACATACTAGTTACTTTGCGCTACACTCTCTAGTTCTTTCAGTGCACTGCTAGCTTTTCGGTGTTGTGTTTATTAATAAGGCTGGAGCCAGTGTCCATTTATGTTGTTATAATCTACTGAATATATATTGATTGATTGAAGTTTATTTTGAATTATATTCACCAATCTTTACTCTATATCCTGGCCCACAGCCCTTATTTATTTCAAAGTGACGGCACACACAGACTTTAAACTACAGAGCTATAGGTAGAAAAGTGACTGCACTCCTCATTTGGATGAGAAAGGATTTCCTTAAGTTTAAATAGGCTGACTGAAACATGCACAGAATTCTGAGTGTTGGTTTTCACTTTTCAAAAAAAAAAAACAGCCAAAAAATGCAATGCAGCTCTCGGCCCCCTCACACAGGGCTTATGCAAAGAGGCAGAAAACGAGTGTGTGGCTGACTGATGATGAGCTGTGAGGCTTCCTGGACGATGTCCCACTGGGTGTCTTATAGGAGGGTATTTTTGGGAATATAAAATGCTGAGGCCACTAATGCAAAATGACTGAAGGAGGCCTATAAGTTTTCACAACTGAATCCCGGAAAAAAAAAATTCCATGCTCGTTAGGACTGAATCCAAGAAAAGTGAATCATTCCGAGATATAACGGCTTATTTTTCTGATGTGACTTGACTCGCGGTCTGCCTGTGATCAGCAAAGTGACGAGCGGCGTTTAAATCTGAAGTTGTTGTTTTTGGACAGTGAATCAGCTCAGTGAACATTCCTCACACATCCCTTTAGATCTGGTCCTGATCCAGAACATACTGTATGGATTGCACTCCGTGGCGGAGCTTTGAGGTCTCCCAGGAGCTGGTGCTGGAAGAAAAAAAGTCTGCAGCCACCCTGGCAAGGTGACCTGGTTAGCAAAAAGAAGGATGGATGAATGGAAGTTTTTATCACGGTCTCCATGGCTAAATATGAGGTCTCAGTTTTAATTTGATGAAACTGGAGCAGCTGTGTGCAGACTAACACAATTACACCGAACTGCTACATCAAGACGGCGTTAAAGCTCTGCGGTACTTTGACGTGTGCTTTAAGAGCCACGCGTTTTGAAAGGAATGTCAACCCTTGATGTCACTTGAATACATTATATAACGTCTCCCGTGACTCCCCCGTTTTCTTTGGGGGAGAATAAAAACTGCTAATACAAGCCAGTCTGTCTCAAATAAAACTTTAGTGGTTACAGAATCGTAGCTAAAAGATATTACCTCATTAGGCCACATCATCAGACATACCCGAGTGCACATTAATCTGGACTGTTGACTGTGTGAGTGTGAGAGAGAGGAAAGGAGAAGCCTCACCCTTTGTAGACACAAGTAGGAGAAAAGGCTACACCTTTGGCACCGTTTTAAATGAATTATTGGACTTGTTGACTTCTTAAAACCGATGCCAAGTTTGGAGCTGTACTGTCGGCCATTTGTAAACATGACTGTGTCATAGCAACCTGTGAAATGTCTACATGCGTTTCATCTACATGTTTTTGTGCATATTCTTTTGAAATATGATGAAATCACAGGGAAATTCTTGTGGCTGTACGAACATTTGTTGATATTTTATTGGGCAGAGAAATATCGAGATATGATTTTGGGCCATATCATCCAGACCTAGTACATGTTCAATACTATGTTGTTTAACTCAAAAAATAGTTTTTATTTAAATATGTCATTTTAGGTCTAATTGCACACAGATGAATTTGTGCAAAGAAAGACTAAAAAAAAAACAAAGATTGACCAAAGCCACTACCTCTTCTCTGATGTTTCATCGTGGCTTCAGTTCAAATCTAAGGTCACCCAGGGTGAGGCGGAGCAGTGCAGCGATACAGTTCAACGTTACAAATGTCCACTGAGACGCAGGGATTTAAAGCCCAATCTTGTTGCAACAGTGAGCGTTAACATGACAGATTTCCCTGGGCTGTCTGCTCTGCTCTGCCTGTTTACCTGCAGCACCAGCCGTGTTGTTACGTGAACTCCTTTGTGTTAAAAGACGAGGGGGGAAAAGAGAAAACACAATGTGCTGATTCCGTGCAATTTGTCTCCTATTTCCCTGGTCCCCCCACCCCCACCCCCCTCTGTGCTGTTTGTCTTCACCCAGCCTCATCTTCTCATCTCTGCCTCCAGTGAACAGTGAAGTTTGTGTGAGTGAAGTACCTCTTGCCTATCAATCTTTTTCTCGTCTTTAACATCTCTCCACCTGCACGCTATTTCGTTTTCTTTTCTCTGTCTTTTTTTTTCTTTTTTTTTCTTCTCAGCTGAACTGCGTGGACTCACCAGGGTTGGACTCTACGCTCTAATTACAGTAGCTAATGATGCACCACCACTATATAACACTGGTCTACGGTGTCAGATAAATGTAAAAATGCCTCCCTGCATGTTTCATTATCAGGGCCAGCAGAGAAGAGGAGCTGCAGCTCCAGCCCTGGACGTCTGTATTATGACTTCTTTCTCTGTTTGTTTCCTCTGAAAAACTCAGTCCTTTAACTATAATTTCAAAGATTCACTGCACTGCCAGGACACCGAGGCACATCAGTGCCCTGTGTTTCCATGGTAAAAGCACCAAACAGATGGTGCAGATGCCTGAACTGATGTTAGCGAATAGTGTTCACTACTGAACAGGAGACGCAGGGCGTCGGTATCTAAAGCCAATCCATCTGCATTCATCAGTCATAAGTAATTACCATCAGCTGCTAGTAATTGCATACGACAAGTCCAACTTATAATAACGGATGTGCGGCTCCTGTTACACCACATTCATACTGGAGATGGGCCTGGTAGCCACAGGCCGGAGGCTGAAACTCATGATTAGACTGGTAATCGGAATTGGACGACACATAAATTCTGGTTAATTTTCATGACATTTGCAGAGATTCATGGTCCGCGGGACACATTGTCTCCTGCATACAAATAACAGTATAAAGTATATATTCTTTTTTTTTTTGTATTGGTATTTCATGCATGGCTGAATGTTATAAACACAATAACCATTATAACTGTAGGACTGTTTAAATGATATTCATTAGGAGGAAATGGCAGCGACTTCAGACCGTATTTTCGCAGCGAGTGAAGATTCTCTGTTATGAAAAAAAAAAAACATCTTCAATAGTTCAGATGACTTCTTACTTCTGGGGCTGTTTGACAGTTAAGTTTTCTAAAATCTGATTTATCACAGGGCAGCAGTAGATTAATCATCGTTAATCCGGATTAGTCGAGTGGAATTGCTGGAACAGAAAGACAATTAACAGCAGGTAGATGCATATTTCTTTTTTTCCAGCATGTGTGTTTTATTTGTGACTAATCCCAGGAAGGAATTATTAATTAAAGATATGCAAAAGAAAAACTCAAAATTCATAGAGTTGGAGGATTTTAGTCATTGCACCACTATTTTTCCATTTATTTCTTAACATTTTGATCAGACCATTCTCAAACCAGACCAACACAAAAATAGAACGGGATGAAAATCTTAATGCACAGCAGGACATTTTTATGAGATACAAAATCATTGCCTTTACACTCGTTGATTGTTACACTTTCAGACTGGGCAGTTTTTTTATGCTGAGATTAAACCTTAAAGTTTCATTCAGTGAAAGGGGTAAAAGGTTTAATCTGGTCTGAGGCAGTTAAAATGCTGAGATTAAACCTTAAAGTCTCATTCAGTGAAAGGGGTAAAAGAGGTTTAATCTGGTCTGAGGCAGTTAAAATAAATCAAGCACAAGCGATAAATCCAGAAAACAGATCAATACTTCTTAAAACAAAGATCAAGTCAGAAGTCAAAGTAATCCAGAGTTTGATTTGTGGTGTCCTTGGCATTAAAAAAAAAAGTTAAACCCAGCATTTGGACCGTGAGCAGAGAGGATTCAGTTTGTATAATGTGAGTGATTCTCATGGCTCCTGAGTGTCTGTGTTCACAGCTGTTACAGAGGTAAACTTGTCCTTGCAACGTCTTTATGTTTGGTTCTTTTATGATTTTCACTTTAGTCACCTGTTGTTTTCAACTAGGTATGGATGCATTTTATTATTCTATGATATTTTACACATTTTAACAGTTTAGCTCTTCTTGGAACATCAATTGTCAGAGAGTTTGTGACAATTTTAAGTTTGATGTCCAGCAAATTAGCAGCTGTATGCAACTTAACCGAGAACTGAGATTTTTTTTGTAAGACTTTAGATGGTCACCAGTGAAAGTAAATCATTTGCTCCTCAGTGGCAACTTGGCTGGAGGATTTGAACCTGAAACCTTCCGAACTAAACGCCACATCCTTAACCACTGCCCTGTCACTATTGCCTGATTTCTTGAGGCACCAGTAATTTCTAGGATCTGGCCTGCAGGCCGACCAGTCAAACATACAGACCCTGTCTATAATTCCACACTTTGTGAATTTGGATTCTCGAATGCTTTCTTTGTGCCTCATTTTATCACCTACACATACCAACACTTTTTTAGTGGTTGGCTCAGGAACCGAGGCCTACATTTGTTTATGTTTGATTTCGAAATAAAACCACAAAAGCTCCAAAAAAAAAAAAAGTTGAACTCAAAAGAAATTCTGTTTGAACTGCTGTGTGGCATTACTTTTTACCTGGTACTCGTTAAACCGAATGAGCTCATTTAAATGTCACACAGAAAGATGCGCTGCATTAGATCCACTGTCAGATGGTATTTTTACTTGTTCTTTTCAGTGAATAAAATAGAAACCCTACAGAGAATAGCACAGAACTGTGTACAGCCTGTGATTATTTTTGAAAAATGAGTCTGTGCCATAGAGATCCATTGTTTAAAACCGTCACTGCAATGCGTGACATTTCCTTCCGCAGCCATGAGCATTTTTATCTCATTTGAGTCAATCACCAGGGCCTGCAGCTCAACAATTTTTTTTATTTATTTAAAAAAAACTCACAGTTTTAGGTGAAAGTAAAGCTTTTGTTGCATTTTCTAAAAAGATTCTACGTAGGGTTTGGTGTAAATTAGCTGTTTACCACCGAACATCAAACGTACCATCAGAGCATTGCGCTGCTGTTTTTTCGATCTAAGGAACCTTGAAAGGACTTAGAACTGTTGAAGCCCGCGGTACAAGTTGTTTAAGTGAAGTGGCAGATGGTGAGTCACTCTCTGCCCCGAGGAGTTAGCTGGCCTTTCAGTAGCAGGTGCTCGGGTCATCCTTTTGGCCCCTCTGTCTTATAACAATGCAAATGTATGCAATTAAATAGAAGAAGGTGAGATCCAGGAGTGGGTGAATAGATTAGACCTCCACAGAGTGCTGAGCAGAAGGCTCAGTGATTAAGCTCCAACATCCTTAGGGTTTTACTTTAAAGACTCAAAACAGTCTTGACCAAAAAAAAAAAAAAAAGCCAGAATTACCCCGGTCACCATTGTTAGAGGAACAGAACCCCATTTGTTAGTGTGTGAGAGGACGTTCTAAATTCCACTTGTTTGCATGACTGAGTTACATCATTTTCTGAGCCAAAATGGGCTTCGGGGGAGAAAGGCATTTAGGCTTTTACTCCCACACTGCATTTGGAATCATAAAGTCAATGTGTGTATGAGGGTTCAGTTGCATCAAGCTTATGCTTTTCAAGGCCTGCAGGGGTGTGGAAAAAAACCCAGTGTGTCGATGTTCTGATAAACAGCATTTGTTTGGAAATGTTAAGAGAAGAGGACCATGATCACAGGCTCCAGTTTATGACCTTATCTTGGATTTCATAAAACCACCTTTGAAATAATCAACAACTCACCCTTTATTGTTCTGCCTTTGAATCTCACATTTTTCATTTCCATTTTCTCCCACCATCTTACCTCTGCTGTTAGATTTTTTTTTCCTTCCTTCCTTGTTTCAGTGACCAGCTGTCCTCTTCCACCCCCAGTCTGTTCCTCTGAGCTCATCTTTTCAACCACTTTCCTCCTCTTTTTTTTCATTCAAACTCTGCCAGATAATACTGACAAACCTTATTAATTTTTGAAGTGTATGATTGCTTCAGATGTCCATGCACTTGAATGATGGTCAGGTTACCTTTATGTCTGGGCCAATCCATCTGCCCCCCCCTCCCCCTCCCCCCTCTTTCTTTGTTTTTCCCTTTCACACACATCCACCTCTTCCTTCCCCAGAGAACAGCCGTCACTTGGCTCTTTCATGTCAGCCATTAGATAACGAATGAAGGATTTCCTAATGTGACAGCTTATTATTGAATCCTCCCAAAACCACTCGTTGCTGTCGTAAGGATGAGGAATCGGCTGCGTTTTGTCATCGTTTGTCAGTTTAGAAAGTTATTTGTTTTGTTTTCTTGAGCCTCAATGCAGAGAACGGAAATTGAGAAATTATCGTCCTAGAATTCTGTCTGTCATGCCAACAATTGCGGACGGAAAAAAAAAGTTTCAATGAGGCTTCAGGTCTATTATAATCACCGCTGTGAGAATTTGAGCACCATCGGGTCCAAAACTGCTCTTAATTACATGAATACTTTAAAAAAAAGAAAACCTGTCAGGATATCTCTTTATTAGACCGAGTTCAATTCTCAGACCTCAGAGCCGGGATGTGGTTGATTTTCATCGAAGTAGATTGCCTGATGAAGTTTAGGTCTCCTAGGCGCCAACTAATTAGAGAGGTGAAAACCTGAGTTTATTAGCGGTGAGTCAAAAAGCATGAACTGCCATAGCTGCTGTGAACCTTCATCAGAGACATCACTTACACCTTAATCATGGCCTTGCCTTTTGTACTTCATACAGCCTGTGTACCAGACAAGGTCCTAATTGGATTTGCCCTAGTGGTGATACGAGGACCAATGAGGTTTGGGTCACTGGTTCCCCGGCAGCTGAGTGGAGCTTTGTACTGGACTGTGTTTGTCGTGGAATATTTTACCCAGTTTTTTTTTTTTGTTTTGTGACATTTTTGTGACGACAGTTCTGTATGAAAATATTGATACATGAAATATTACAACATTAAGCTTCACGGTACCAATATCAATGATGACAGTTCTGTATGAATTAATTGATACACTGAAATATCATAACATTAAGCTTCACGGTACCAATATCACCGTATCGATATTCTGCGGTATCAGTTTTTCTTAACAATTAACAGCAACTTTTGATGGCGTTGGTTCTTTTATTGGGGCTGGCAGTTTTTCAAAGATGTACTTATTGTTTAAAAATGCCTGTAGTATCGCTGTATCGATATTCTGCAGTTTAAATGTTTCTTAACAATTAACATGCAACTTTTGAGTTGGTTGCGTTGGTTCTTTTATTTTTCATTACAAATGTAGGCTGACAGTTTTTCAAAAATTTACTTATATTGTTTAAAAATGCCTGTAGTATCGCAGTATATTGCGATATATCGTACTGTTGCCTCTGTATTGTGATATGTATCGTATCACCAGATTCTAGAACCAAAGTACGTATGAAAAAAAAAAATAGAATCGGTGGTAAATGTTTGTCATTGTCTGTTTAACTGCAGCCACTTTTTTAACCTACATTTTCATTTCCCCCCCTTTACCCTCCCTCCTCCCTCTTCCTCTCTCCTCTGTCTCTCCTCCCCTCAGGTTTATCCAGGGTTAATGGTGACTGCGGGCCTCATACACTACATGCTGAACCTGCTGCACATCACTGTCCACATTAGAGACGTGTGCGTCTTCCTGGCACCGGTGTTCAGCGGCCTGACGGCGATCTCCACCTCCCTGCTGACACGGGAGCTGTGGAATCAGGGCGCGGGGCTGCTGGCGGCCTGCTTCATCGCCATCGTCCCCGGATACATCTCCCGTTCGGTGGCTGGCTCTTTTGATAATGAGGGCATCGCAATCTTCGCCCTGCAGTTCACCTACTACCTCTGGGTATGTGCACGCATTCAATTTTAGGGGGAGTTTTATTTTATGTAAACTAATGCAGTGTTGTGTTTGAGGTTTTGCTTCCTGTTGTGTTGCAATTATAAGAACACTCTGTTATCCAGTGACTCAGTATTTAAATTAAAGTGACCCGCTCACTCAGGTGTAAAATAGGTTCAAGTAAAAAAAAATTTTTTTTTTTACCCCTCCTGGCCGGCTACTGCACGTCCTTGTAGAAAGTCCCGGGCATAATTGCTCCAGTTCAACCTTGTTCTCAACCAGATAAAGAAAAACTCAGATAAAAAAATGTATATATATATTTGTAGAACATAAAATACTCAGACTAAAAGTATTTCATACAAGAGTCAAGGCAAATTCCAAAGAGGAAGTGAGGTGATTTTCACTCATGGACAGACTATTACTGTACTCTGTCTCACTCGTCTGTCCTTCAGTTGCATCAGCACTGATTTCACAGCCCAGCAGCCAATGACAAGGCATCAAGTATAGTTGTGTTATAGATGTTAACATCTATAGCTTTGGAGGTGCACACCGTTGTCAGAATATTTTTTTTATTTCAGATTTCTGGGCCTTCACACTCGTGTGTTTTGTTGAATTATTCTGCAGGACAAAATAATTATTATTTTTGTCTTCGATTTCACATTTGTGAACTCAACATGCATCGGCATCGGCTGAAGTAAAATGTTTTGTAGAACTAAAAATAAAAACCATAGCAGGGTTGAAGAAAAGAGGACAGAAAGAAAAGTCAACATATGCTCAGACAACAGGTTTTAATGAAACTGTGAGTAAAAAGGTTCCTTCCAATAAACTCCCCGTCTCCTGACATTTAAGAGCTGGGTCGGACTTGTAACGTAAATGTTTTATAAAGGGCCGTTGCAGTAGTAGGTTGTACTTGTGCAAGGCTTTAACAAAATGCTGTGCAAAAAAATTATACATTTATTGCTATTCCCTGACTACTATGAAACTAGTGAAACAGAAAGAGAAATGGTTCTACAGGTGCAGATGCACATTATATTATTGATTTCTTTTCTTTTTTTTTTCTTTTTTTTTTTAGAACACTACTGCACACTTTCCACTTATGCAATATTATGGGATTTGTGTTGAGTCTATAAAATGACTTTCTATTTAAGCAAATTGCCTCCCATCAGAGATTGAATATCAAGGTAAAGTAATTAACTTGACTGTCAAAGAGTCGACACCTGCTAAATTAACCTGCACTGGAACAGGTGTGGGATGAATGTGCCATCGCAGCTCTTATTCTTTCTTTCTTTGTTTTGTCTAAATGCAGATTAATTTCGTAGAATTTGTCCTTGTTGAGGGAGTCGACGAAACAGTGTATTTAACATGTTTTTTTTTTTTTTGTTCTCCTGTTGAAAAAACATTTCCTGCTGCTCAGCTGTAAAGCTGAAGGCGTCTTTATGTGTCTGCCAATCTTTTTTTTTTTAAATTCCTACAGCGAGTCCTTTCAAACTGCAATCTCGTGGCACTTTTGTTAGCTCAAACTTTGCTCAGGCTTCTCCCTGACATTTAACTGCACCTGAACATTTTGGATTCCGTTCACTATTTACCTCAGATGCTGCGGTATTACAGTATTTGCAAAAGATTACTATGTATTAGGGCGCTACTTTGTTTTTGGAACCTTTTTTTTTTGACTCTTGTAAAACTAGACCGTAATTTTTCATTCAGATCCTGTTTTAAGGAATTGTAAAATGAAAGCTAAAGTCCAAGTCATAGGTAACACAGGTGACAATGTTGATAAATCTTATATTACTGTATACGTATCTAAAACTATTCTTCCACTGGAGCGACGTTCGAACCCACTACTCTTTTTCACTATGTCCAGTTTTGCTTTATTCTCTTGGATTATATGATAAAAATGATCAAGGACCAAACCGTTGGTTACCATTAGTAACCAAGTCCCACAGTGTACTTTAAATACAAAATCGCTAAAAAGAAATATGTCACTAATATGCCTTAAGTGACAACCACGTCACTTAACTTCATTTTTCATTTTCTGCTTCAAATTGACGTTTGTAAGCAGCGAGGCATTGCTTATGATCGTTATTTCCATTTTAATCAAATATATAATTAACTGCTGTCATTTGATCCTCGATGAACAGCTTCACACAGACATTTCTCATTTTGCTTATCGGCCAAATGGAATTAGAGCTCGGTGTCAGACGGATGAACAGAAAAGTGGTACTTTTTCTGTTTCAAGTTGGCTGAACAGATGAACAGAGAAAGAACTTAGTTATTCATGCCAGAGGCAGTCAGTTGTGTCTGGTAGACTTTTTTTTTTAAGGCATTGATTAGTCGTTGCATCTAAATTTAAAGACTTGTTTTTGTAGTGTCTTATTATCCAGGTGGAGGAGGTGATGTAGGTGTTTCATCATGAAACGTCCTAGTGCTGCCTGTCACGGCATCACAGGCTTTTATCTACCCAAGGATTCTGCTGTCTTTACAACAATGGCATGTTTCTAAAGCATATTTATTTTTGTTATTTGTTTTTTCAAGGTAATATGAGTCACAGGGTGAGTCTTTTTGATACTGTTCACTTTTACTGACCTGCCTAGTAACAGCTGATGGAGTCACTTATTGGTGTTTAAATACAAATTCTTAAGTCTTAAATCACACGAGAAAACGCTTTAAGAAAACTCTGACTCCAAGAGTCGTCTGGTTCAAGTTCATTTGGATGGGACTCATTTTAATGCCCCTCAATGTCAGGACACTGAAGAAAAAAACATTTGGGTTGAGTCCAAGTTGAATCCCCAGAAATGTGTAGTCAGCTAAGTCAAACTTTTAGACTCTGAGGCTTCCTCACCTGCAGTATAAAAGTTTTAATTCTCACCATATTTTCATTCTACTTACCTATTGACGTGTGAACCCATAGTGTTGGCATTAAACTCAAACCAATTTGACGAAAGTGAAAACATTGACTCCATCTATATAGTGTTGGCATTAAACTCAAACCAATCGGGTTAAATCCAGTGTTGATTCAGAACCAGAGAGTAAGTCCTGCTGTTAAAGAAGTAAAGAAAAACAACATATGCTTTAAAGTGATCCTTAGGTGGAAAAACAGGTTTTAGTTTGTTTTTTTAGTCACACTAGTAGTATTTGCTAAACCTGGACCTGTGTTTGTTAAATACTCCACATTAAAACTCCGCCATGAATCGGTGAGACTCAGACCAGGAAAGTTCTTCAAAAGTCCTTGTGTCTGATGTGGAGGTGTTAAATCCTGTATCCAAAATCAATATAAAGTGTGCTGGAGCCTTGGAGATCAATCAGTTTAACTTCTCCAGAGCTCATCCAAAGAGCCGTCGCCGTAATTACCTACCTTACTCAAGGAAATGTGTGTCCGGGACGTCTGTTTGTCTCCGTCTCATGGTAATGGCCTCTGTTAATCTCGTGCCTGTGGACAAAACACCTCTGGACGAGGCAGGCGTTTCTTATGGCAGACATCACTGCCTTTCACCGTTGATGTGTCGTCCTCGGCCCCCCCTCCTCGACTCACCTACCACCACTCACATCTTTCAGCCTATTTGGCTAGAGCCGCTGAAATACAATCAACCTGGCCACGCGCCGCTGCTTCCCATTATCAGAGCCTTTTACCCACATTTGTCTTTGTATTTTCTTTTCCTCCCCGCTCTCTTCCATCTCATCTCTCTCTAATCATCTTTGTCTCCCTTTGTCCCCGCCTTTGTTTGGAACTTGCTGTGCTCTACTTTCTATCGCCCTTTGTTTAGGTCTTCACTAAATTCCATTTGTTTATCATCCCGTGTCTTTCCTTCTGTCTTTCTTTTACCCATAGGTTTAGGTTTTCACCCTATAAAACCCCTATTCTTGATGTGGAAAACGCACAGTGGTCCTCTGGAGTCACAGCCCAACTGCCAGTATCTGACTCCCTTATTTTACCCACTAATAACCTATTCAACTCCAGTTGCTTAATCTGTTTATTCCCCCATCCCTCTCAACAACACACACTTGCACACTCTTCCATAATCTATAATTGAATCCTGCCAAACCCAGGGGGGGTTCTCTTTCGTTAATGCTGTAGTTCTTTGCAACATTAACACACACAGAGTTGCTCTGCCCTCCTCCCTCCTCTCAAACCCCATGCACCGTTCCTACATTGTTGTATCAGCTCTCCCATTCTTTTTTTTCTTTCTTTTTTTTTTCCAGCTCTCATTTAATTTACCAGATGCGTATCACACCGTGACTTCTGTTTCTCCACAAAAGTGTGTCAGAAGTTGGGAGAGGCAACATCTGCACCGGTTGAACCTCGGTGGCATTTGCACCTTGCGGGTAGTAACGGCACTGAGCTGTGTGCTGGCTCTGGTCTATCTTTGTTAATCCATCCTTCCATCATCTCCCTCCTCTGATCTGGGACCAAGTCTGAGCAGTCTCAGCAGGCAGGCCCGGGCGCTCATCACCTGATCGACTTCTACAAAACCCTGGAGGGAGGAGCAGTTGGCAACGGATATGGTCTCTCAAGCATGTCCTACATCTGCCCCGGGTCGCTTCTCTGGCGGCCACGTCCTCCTGTTTTGTTGCGGTGCTTGTTTTCACACATGAAGAGAAGTGTTTTGGAGACTGAAGTGTTGGTTAGTGGCTGCACGGCTCCTGCCAGTCGTTACCAACAGAAGTCTGTTGAGTTTGGATGTTATATTGACACTTCTTGATGGTTTGCAGTATTTTTTTTATTTTTTTGTGCATATGGATCTGGGTACTGTTTAAATTCAATGTGATTATAACCGTCCAAAATACTCCAGAATCTTCCTATTAAATATACAAAATATAACGTACTACAGCATGGGCTACTTTGGCATCATGTTTCTGATAATGTATAAGTTAATTAGTAGGTAGATGTTGGTAGGTGACATTTACAGAATTGACTCTTTCATCAGTCAAACATTATCAAACAGGCAGTTTTACTTGCTTGCCAACAGCCAAAAATCAACCCTATTTCTCTACTCTCCCAAATAATGGCTGAGAAAGAGATCTGAAGTTAGGTTGTCTTTTAGATACAGGCAACTTTTTCTCTGTCTCTGTCTCTGTCTGTGTCCAAGTGTCACACAGACTGCACTTCTGCTTTGACCTGAGGTGGACATTAAACACGCTAAGTGTGTTTGTCTGCTTGACTCCAGAAAGTGCTTAAGTAGTGTGTGTGTGTGTGTTGTGCAACACAAGTATCATTGACGGGAACTCATATAATTATATAAATCACATTAGTTTAACTGGAGTAAAGTTGGGCCTGTGAAAAATGGGATCCATTTTAATTTGTCTTTGCTACAGGCTAGCGTATTAGCCTACGCGTTTTAAAAATCCAATCCCATTTGACTGACTTAAACAAATAGTCTCTCCAGCTCTCGACAAACATTTTCTACTTTTGAAAGTTGCAAAAGCTGAGTGGATGAAACTCCAAAGACTAAGAAAATAATACTGAATTCAAATTAGAATGTTATTAAGTTTATAAAATAAATAGGAGGAATCCACTGCAGGAATCCAAGGCTGTCGTGACTGTTGAAACTCAGACATGTCCTCCCTGGGTTGGATTACAGTCTATGCTGAGTGCATGTAATAATAATTATGCCCTGAAGACATTAATCCAGTCTGAGTGGAACACAAATTTCTCTCACGTAGACAAGACAAACAAATACATCACAGTTTCTCCTCCCTTCAACAGAACACAGTAGTTCCGAGCTCTTTTTAACAAGACCAGATGAGAACAGACCTACTTACTTTGACCTACCTCAGCACACAGAAAGTACCGTTTTCAACTATTTCCCCTCCGCGTACAGTATTTTCTGCTTGTATATGCAGTCTAACACTGGCTGTGCCACTGATTGATTGGTGGTTGATCCGGGGGTCTTCCACTGCTGGGTATTTGGGGCGAGGCAGGACCAGCTTGGTCCAGCGATCATTAATTGCTTCTCATCGGCAAATCTCATGCATTGTTGGCCGTGATGGAGTCTCAGGACAACAGCAGTGAAGCGTTAAACAACTGAAACTTAAACAGAGACACTCTGTCTGGACTTTGAGTTTAGTTCTCCTTCTTCTTCAGCTGTGTTATAATCACAAATGTTTTTTTCTGCCCACGTAGCCTTTGTTATTCACATCTGTGAAACACAAACACATCTGATTTGATGTCATGATGTTTATAATCAATCGTTCGCTGTGATTTTTTTTTTTTGCATCACTGCTTACTTTGTTTTGTTTTTTCTTTTCTCTTTCGCAGGTAAAATCAGTGAAGACGGGCTCAGTGTTCTGGGCGATTGGCTGCTGTCTCTCCTACTTTTACATGGTAAGAATAATTAAGACATATAACAGCAAAGTATCTATGGGTCTATATATTTTCTTTTCTTTTACATACTCTGTCGTGTGTTCTGTCTTATTAAGACACGACAATGCATTTGCCACTTAGGGAAGCTGGTTCTGAATTGTTTTAAATTTCAGACACAATTGAATCCGTGTGTTTGACAATAGAGATAAGATTGAGGGAATAAAAGATGACCCTGCCTACAGATAATGTGTGTGTGAGCGAGCGCGAGAGAGAGAGCGAGCACCTTCTCCTCGCCCACTGCAGATTAAACCTCTCTGGCCAGCAGTGAGATAGATGTCAAATGAAACAGATTACAGAAATCTAGCTTCATCGATCACCACTGCGCCCCAGCATCCGGGAGAAAGACGAGAGGAGGGGAGACAGGTGTCACAGAAAGATGAATAAGAACACGAGACATAACAGAGAGCAAAGACAAAGGGGGGAGTCACAGAGGTGTGGACAGATAAGGGGGGTAAGGTGGGGGAGTGTGGTGGAATGAAGACAAATATAGAGTGATAACAACAGAGGTGAGAAGATATATTTTATAGCTGTGCTCCCTCTTTTTCCTAGTCAGAGAATATTTCTCTTAATGGATACAAAAATGAACACACACACTTATCAGTGCTGTAATACAAATGTTATTATTTACACACACACACTGTGGGTGGTCTTGAAACACATCTCTTCCAGCAGAGGCTTTAACTTCTGGTCATATGTATATTGATTTTTTTTTTCTTTTTTCTTTACATAGTTATTGCATATATTTGGTAGTATTTAAAGACATGGTTTTACATGTTTTTCTTGAGAACAACATCCGTCTTTCTGTCCCCGCCGTACGTATACAGAAACTAATCTGTTTGACGGTTTACCTTGATTAATCTAGATTAATCCATAGCTACCCTGTGATTAATCTGATTTAAATCTTGTAATTGCTGCACAGCCTTAATGAGTGTACGTGTATGTACACACATGTGCATATAATTCTATACATATGTATGTATTTATGTATAAAATGTATCTGGGTATGCTACATATATTAAGAGTTTGTCCATATTAATCCCCACTTCAACATCTTGTGTATCCTACTGAACGATATCCCTGGTCTTTCGATGTATTTGATATGGGAACATGGATATCCATGTGTCTCTTTGGTCAAACTAGTTTTTTTTTTTCTTCAGTCTCTGTAGCCTTACATCTGAAGC
Source organism: Cynoglossus semilaevis (assembly GCF_000523025.1). Taxonomy (NCBI): domain Eukaryota; kingdom Metazoa; phylum Chordata; class Actinopteri; order Pleuronectiformes; family Cynoglossidae; genus Cynoglossus; species Cynoglossus semilaevis. Next base: position 8,495,449 of record NC_024324.1, on the reverse strand, counting down.
TCAAAGGAAAAGGGGAGGGGAGGGACGGTGTCCATATAGGCATTGACCCGTTGTGGTTCTTTTAAAAACATGATATCACTTTGTTCTGTCCATTTAAAGGCACAGCCAAAGCCACATTTTCCCCCGGGGCTTCATTTTAATGCCTCATAAGGCAGATACGCTGACAGAGATGAAACGACCTCCTACCTGCATAATGGTATGATCAAAGATGAGAGGGCAAAAGAGGATGAGATTAAAATGAGGATCGGATGAGTCGTACTCCTCTGATGGACAGGAGCTGCTGGAATCAGTTAGGGAGCTGCGCAATATCGTCTCCTTTTTCCCTGGAGAGGTGTGGCGGGGGGGTGAGGGGGGTGGTTGTACACTGTGTGAGTGTGAGGGGACAATGAGGAGATGGAACAAGAGCTAGGACATGATGTACAGATGTTCTCAATCTTCACCGTCAGAGGATTCTTCACACTCTCATTGATTACTACATTTTGTCCAGGTAAAAAAAAAAGTTCTGAAGGTCTCCTGTGAATTAGGTCATAAAAATGTGCAGCATTAGTGTTGAAGGTTTCTAAATAATAGCGTCGTTGTAAAGTGGTGCGCATAAATCTGCAGCCACCTCGTAAAATACAACAAACAGGAGAGCCCTGGGAATGATGGTGGCTGAAGTCAGGCTGCTGCTGCTGCTGCTGCTGCTGCTGCTGCTGCTGCTGCCGCCTCCCGCCCAACCTCGCGCGGCCCCCCA
>NC_024324.1:8477637-8494600 GCF_000523025.1 Cynoglossus semilaevis | reverse complement strand
TGGATGTTTTTCCTGCGTTTAGTAGTGGTGTTAATTCGTTTGCTGCCACATCCTGATGTGCTTCCTCACACAGTCTCCTGTAAAGAGTTGATGGTGGGAAATGAAATGGAACGTCCAGAATGTTGTCAACATGAGGGTGCAGGAGCCTGCACCTGTGACAACGTTGCAGGGCATTAGTAGTCATGACATTTAAAGAATCATCGTGAGTGGAGAAGGAACCTGTTGGGGAGGCTTTCATTAAAATTGTCTCGACTTGGAGAACGCCATTGAATTTCTACACCGCAAGGACACCCGACTTGATTCTAAACAAATTACAAAAGCTTAAGTTTACAGACGAGATTTATGCACTTGAACACGTCTGCCTGCGGTCCAGATTACCAAAATGAGTCTTTTATACAGCAACAATGTGCAGAAAAGTCTCCTAAGCTTCAACAGTTGGTATCGTTATTGTCTAATTAATTTAAAAGATTAATTCAGTTATCATTTCCAAAACAAGTTGTTTTTGTTTCACAGATTGCAGTTAAAGTTTCTTCTGTAATTGTAGGCTCACCACCGTGATCCTCAGTTAAACCGCAGGCAAACATTTGTACTTTCAACCCTTTTCTGTCTTTTTAACATCAGCCGTTATTTACTTTACTTTTTCCTTCGGCTTGTTTTACTTTTGGTTTATCTACTGACATTTCCCAGCCTCTATCCTCCCACGGGAGTTTTCTTACGGCATTAAAATGTCACTTTATCACATTTCATACCTTTGCGCTTGTTGGTATTTACACTTCAGCATCATCTTCCACTGCTCCATTCCATTATTACTTACAAAACTATATGCATAGTATTGGCATTTTCTAAAATGGGGGAATAAAAGTAAACAAACCATATATTAGCTTTAGCATTATGGACATGTTATGTGGCAGCATGTTAGCTTTTAATGTTTGTATAGTCTGATTATTAAAACCAACATTACAGCTCATGACATGAGTGAAACCAGACGGTGGAACTGGTCCTCCTTGAACTATTAATGTCTTATTTTCATATTCTGACTAATATGCAAAGACATGTACTGTAATACTCAGCTGATATCCAGCAGTCGTCGCGCTGCAGCCACAGTACGCCCTTTGACTTTTAAATGTTTATAATGAACTGCGGTTGAGTGTGGGTAATGTCGCTAATGAAGAAACACAAACAAGCAGTACTCATCGTATTCACTGAAGTACAGTGTATTCAATTACAAGATCGTATCCCAGTCAGCGATTGGACTGTTTGCTCTCATTTTGTGTGCGCACAAATTGTTGCCTTATTGTCTCTGTCTCCGTGTCATCAGATAAACCTGCTATGAAACGCAGGAGAACGATAACAACTAAAGGCTTTGCTCCCTCCCCACCCCCCCACCTAGTTCCCGCCCTGAGTCGTTAGCCCCTGGCTTGGACTGATGATCAGCCGTTAAAGCTATTTCAGATAGAGCTTGTTTGTGCGTGAACACAGATGTACTACCGATACTTTGTGATTTTGTCACGGGTATTCATCTTCTCGTAGCCCTTTCTAATGTGAGCAGATGGCCCGTTTTCTCCCCGTCATTTTTCCTTCAAGCAGAACGTGTGCTCGGCTAACTTGAAAAATGAGAGATGGGGGAAAAAAAATCAGGATGCATTGTTGACTTACCTTCCCTGCAGTTCAGTTCCGTTCTAATCCATGTATCTGGATTTACTTGTTTTTACTTTTTTTTGTTGGAAAACTATTCAGGCAGATACTTGAATGACATTGAAGTTAATCCTCTTAATTTCTGGTTGGCTAATAGTGACCTTGGGGAAATCTCCAGGCTTTTATACCACAAGCATGACATTGAGTTCTCCCCACTTTTTTCTTTTTTTTCTTGCTCTGCTGAGTATCTGAAATGGAATAAATGACTCTCAAAATTACATTTTAATAGTTGGCTGTCGCTTTAAGCTGCAGTACATAAGCTTTTAAATGTAAATGTGAGTCTGTTACATTAGTGTCAATGCCAAATGACTTGTCCAAATGTTAAATAAACCCATCACCTTCACATTGGTGGGAGCTGTAGTCAGGTGGTTACTCAAACTTTTTTTTTCTAAAGCTCCAAAATCTGCTGGAACAATGTGCCAAGAATTCAGATTGCATGTAGTCTGTGCAATTCAGTTCTACACTATCGGTACTAAATGCGACAAAGATGTCATTATTGTACACTCAACTGATGGACTGGTGCTTTACATCTGTGTTTATAGCACCACCTGCAGGAGAGCCAGGTGGTTTGAGTCAGTTATTGTAGGTCACAGTTGTTGCATTTTTCTCCTTTCAAGCAATGTGTCGCAGATAATACAACACTCCAAAAACATAATTTTTTTTTTGGAGTGTTGTCTGTCAACATCTATTCTTATTTTCTGAAAACGCTGGTGCAGACAGTTTGTCTAATCTTATGAGAGAGTGTTCCACGAGCTCCGTGGATTTGTGTGTAGATTTGCTGACTTTTCAAATCTTTGGAGAATTTTTTGTGATTCTTCTCTCTAATAATAATAAAAAAAAATCCACATGAATAAATCTGAGCTACTTTACATATGACAGATCCTTCCAACAGTTTCCCTGTGAGGCAGAAAAACTTCTCTGAATTTCACTCTGCGCCGTGAACGGCGGAGCAGCATAGCAGGTTTTTTTTGACCTTGTCTTGTTAATTAGCTCTCAGCCAGTCAGCAACAGAGACTCAATCAGGCGCCTCTGTTTTCACAATGAGCCCCAAATTGAAATCAACCCCAGGATTCATTGAAGTAATGGTCCACATGCTCCTGACAGTCACCATCTGAGAGAACAGATGCAAACTGCTGCCAGAATATAATTGTTCTCAGCCACTCAGCAGCAAACTTATTCAGCAACTTTTCTATTTCTTTTTCCCTTTTTTTTTTTTTTTCCGATGCCTTAATGTTGTGCTCCATGTTTCTTGCGGCTTCAACATGATGTTCTTGTTCTCACGACGGTGTAGTGAAAGCTCTCCTTATTGTTCTGAGCAGGTGTAGTTGGAGACTCTATAAAATCTGTCAGGAACAAAAGAGCAGTTTGTTTGTATGTCGTCCCCTTTCATTACTGGAATTTTTCTTTTTTTTTTGCTGTTTATCTCCCTCTCTTTTTCACTTTCTAATACTTTCCACTCGCTGCCTTTTCTAATACATTGTGTCAGCATGTCATTGTGAACAAGTTTTCTTCGAGTAATTGTGTTTTTCCATTTTCTTCTTTTTTTTTTGTTAGACAAACACAGGCTCCATGTTGTTTACTTCTTCCGTAAAACCGATTCAACAACTCACTCTGGTTGTTGTTTTTGTTCAATTCACACCCGACATGTTAATTACTCTTTTCTTAGTTTGTGACTTTCTTGGAAAGCCAAATGTGCAGATTTCCTTCTTGAAAACAATGGCTTTTTTTTTTTCTTTTTTTCTTTTTTTTGTTGCTTGGAACAATTGATTAAGAGGCAGATAATCAGCAAGCTAATCAGCAGTGAAAACTCTTGTTAATTGCCTAATTAGAAGACAGTGTTTGAGTGGGTAAGTGAGAAACGGCTCAGAGCCTGATTGCGTTATGACATTCGCTTTCCACTGTCACCATTGGTTAAAAAATGATTTGAAGTCGACTCTTAGGGACCGTCTGATGACTGCTATTGAATTAAAACACGCACACAAAAGAAACTCATGATTGCACATGATTGGACCTATTTTTTTCAAATATAAGTGTATAGAATCAATAGGTACATTTTATTGATTTTTTTTTTTTTTTAATTTTATTTTCAGCCACAACAATGACGACATAAGTGAGAAATAATTGACATTGATTTTCTGTGTGTGCCTGTAGGTGTCAGCATGGGGAGGCTACGTCTTCATCATCAACCTGATCCCGCTGCATGTCTTTGTGCTGATGCTCATGCAACGCTACAGCAGAAGAGTCTACATCGGTGAGATACACACACACACACATTGCAAGCCAGACAATAACTTTCAGTTTGTTTGATTTGATGTCTAAAAACGCCTCCGCACACAGAGTAGCTGAAATGGAAACTGTTGTGTCTCAGATTGTCTCCCATTATAATGAAAACGTATGCAATAAACAGACAAAACTCTGTCTCGTCGCTGCGCGCCCAATCCTCCTCCCCTGATGTGTTTTTTCTTTTTTTTCGGGGGGGGGGGGGGCTAGGGATGGGAGGGTGGTCTGAAACAAGCTCATATAACCAGTTATGCTTGTGCTCATCTCTCCCGTCCATAAGCATTCCATCATCAGCAGTGCAGGCCAGCCACACTCCCACACATCACTTAACAGTAAATACAGCCACCTGCTACCTTTTTCTGCACAGTCACCGCGCGACGGCACTGAAGAAGACAGGCTCGTTATTCCACGGGTCTCAAACTCAAACTGAGCTGCGGGGCCGCAGGGAATTTGACATGTTTTTTTTTTATATATATATACCTTTTCTATTAAACACTTTAGTTTAAATAACTGATAAAAAAAAAAAGCTATTAAACACTTTACTTTAAATAACTGATTAAAAAAAAAAGTAAATACAATCAGCAATGGAATACATGTCCTGACTCTCTAGAAAACAAATAAAATGCATTTTAAATATTTAAAAATACATTACAACACAAATACAGAATAGTTATATATATTTTATAATACTCCTAAAAAATAAAACTGTAAACATTACTTAGTAGTCATGTGTAACAGTGACTCATCGTGGAATGAGTCTCATGCTGAGAAAATACTCCGTTGTGTTGTTTTTGCGATCGTTCGATGCCAAAATCCAAACTCATTGCACAAATGATACAAATGTATGACCTCTTCGGTCACCTCTTGTCCATTACCCATCATTATTGAAAACCTCCCTCGCTTGTTGGTCATTTTCCCGTCCTGTTTAGTTGGGATGTACGGGGTTCGTAGAGGAAGTTTGACTCCCCTACGATAGCAGTATTCTGTGTGTCACAGACGTGCAGCTGTCGTCGACCGTCCATTCATACGATATTACCCAGCTCCGCTGTTGTGGTCAAGAAAGATGATTTCCCGTCAAGTATCATTTCCATATGATTATGTGTTATACACGGAATAAATTCAAAGCCAAAGCTTCTCTTGAGAGCTGTGAAAATGAATAATCGTGCTCTTCGCACTTTATCGCCAAACTCTTTCTCAGCTGTGGAGATTTTTCTTCATGATACAGCGCCGTTGTTAGACCGAGTGGAAAATTTCCTTATGCCTTTGCTGGCCCTCCAGGAAATCTCCAGCCTGAGCACCATCCAGTGACTTTTACTCAGAGTTTTCCTGTGGAAAAGGAAACGACATGACATACATTTGTAGACTCCTCGTGTTGACATGAAAAGACAGGAGGTCTTAAAGAGTCCTCCTCTGTCTCTCTCTCCTCTCATCATCCTCCAGCTGCGGGTGTCTTTCAGCCGCAGCACAGAAACAAAAAGTAAATCTAAAGTTTAATAAAACAACTCCCCGTTCCGTGTTTTTTTTTCCTTGCTATTTATCTTTCTCCCAGTTCTGAATCAATAGCAGACGTGTTGTGAGGAGACGCGATGGCTGAGGGCGGTCAAGTCTTCAAACACTGCCACGCACTCTTCAGGAAGAGTATGAAATCTTAATTTCTGCGCCTGTGAACCGGTTCCTCCCAGCTACAAAGGTGGGAGCGGTGCTGTTGTCAGCGCCGTTGTCGTCCCACTCCAGGCCTCCCCCCAATCACACAGCGCCTCGCCAGCTCCATTTTCTCATTTAATGGCTCTGAATTAGGGTGTTTTAGATCCGCTGCCTCCGAGGTGCAACGGAGAAAATCAGTAGGCTTTTAATGTCACTGCTGAGGCCCATTATCCTGCAGTAGAACCTCCACCTGAGAACAAATAGGTTTTCACCAGTCAACCATGTTTCTCCTCACCTGCTCTGGTTCTTCTCTCCTGACAGCGTACAGCACCTTCTACATCGTGGGTCTCGTGTTGTCCATGCAGATCCCTTTCGTCGGCTTCCAACCAATCAGGACCAGCGAACACATGGCGGCTGCCGGTAAGTTGTGACCTCACCCAACACAACCTTCACCCGACCAAACTACACACAAACTCAACGGAAGGATCTGAAACACAAAACAACCTCTGTGTTTTCTTGAGGACAGGGATTCACAAAGGGTGGCGCATGAGCGGTCACTAGGGGGTGCTCAAGACATTTTAATTAATTAATAAATACAGGCTATATATATATANNNNTATATATATATATATATATATATATATATATATATATATATATAACTAAGTGCAGGATACAGTAGACACTGAATGCATCACTAGGATTCAATGTTGCATGACTCGTGACTCTCCATGTAAATATTTTTTTTCACTGCAGTATATAGACTGATTTTAATTAATTCTCCAGTGCATTACTTTTAAATTTATTTTTTTTAATGTTAAGAGGTGAACAGAGGTAAAAATGTGCAAAAACTGCAGCCATTTATAGACATGGATTCTACTCATTAAAAAAAAAAAAAATTGCAACTTTCAGCCGTTTAATGTGACTAATAGTTTTGTTTTTTTTCCCAAATGAAAATATAGAAACAACTTCACATGCCACCCATGTGGGTTTTCTTTAAAAGCCTCTTTCATTTTTGGCACATGGATAGTTTATTAAAGCTTGTTCAGTTTCTCCTCTCAGGAGTGGGTCCATCTGCTGCCTGACAGCAGATGGGACGGTTGGGTGCATATTCATGTGCACTTTCTTTTTTTTTTTTTGGTTTTGGGATCCTTTCAAATTTTGGAAGGAAGTCTCCAGACGTCCTCGGGAAGCTAAACACCTTTCTGAGGGAGATCATTTGAGCAGGCTGCAGCAGGGCTGGTGTTGACGTGTCCCTGTTGTTCTGACTGTCTACTGCACCAACAGATTTATGACAGGCTTTGAAGACATCATCTTTCCAAAAAAAAAAAAAATCTTCACCTATCCCTCAAAGAGCAAGTGTGTGTCTTTTTAACATCGCCCTGGTAGCAGCTGTTGGAAACATCTGCTGTGGAAGCAAACATGAACCGCAGTGGGAGAGTGACAGAGCTCCAAACCTGTGGGGTACCGTCGTGATATCAGTCCCTAAAGGGGGGACACGGAGTGACAGGTGTGTTGGTACCTTGACTGTCGTCCTCGACGCAGACGGATGATCTGTTTTTGGGTCGGTGTGGACCGTGGACGGACTGAAGTGTTATCACAAAAGCTCTTTTGAAAAGAACGAGAGGTGACGAAAGGCGCGGAAAGCAGGTCAACTTCTGACGGTTTACGTCGAATTCACCAGACAAACTAAACGCATTGTGTGGCAAACAGGAATGCGATCGTCTTCCTCTACAGTATTTGTCCTAAACATCTGCATCTTTGCTCCTGAGTTCTGCCAAACTCACAATGTTGCCGTGCTGCTTTGTACTCCGCTGGAAGCAGGATGAATCAGATTCCCCTCAGATTTATTCAGCACGACTTCCTTTTTGTTGGTCTGCTCATTCTTGTGCATCACCCTCTCTCTCTCTCTCACCCTCTCTCACCCAGGCGTCTTTGCGCTCCTCCAAGCCTATGCCTTCCTGCAGTACCTGAAGGACAGACTGACACGGCAGGAGTTCCAGACTCTTTTCTTCCTTGGAGTGTCTGTGGGTGGGGGGGGGGGGTTTTTCCATGATTATAATCGACTATTTTAAATATGAAAAAAAAACATTTTTTTCTGAATATCATTGAAACAGGAAGTAAAATAATAACAGGTTAATGTGTATGTTTTGGTTGTGAGTAATCCAAATGGTGGAAATTATTAATATGGGGCAAAAAAATGTCATGAGGAATTTACCAAACAATGACTCAAATTTAGTTTCATTAAGTTGGTGAATTTAAGTCATTAGTCTGCATCGTGACGGTGGCTCAAGAACGTGTCGAGAGTTGTTTTTAAAACGTTGATTAGTCCTAGCTACTAATGCTTGGAAATAATTAAAAACTAAATAAATCATAAATTAATGTATTACTGACAAGCCGTCATGATGGAATGTTGAATAGTTTTCCTGCCCAACACCTTTTTGAATATATAAAGGTGATTCATAAATATAAATACATTTCCTGTATATTATTATAAAACCTGATAAACACTGGTTGATCTGGGATTTCGCACACGGTGTTGACATCAATCTTTTAGTTTTTATTGGATTTTTTTTTTTTTTTGAGGAATGTTCTGCCTGAGGATGACAAATTCAGCCTGATGACCTATTTAAAGTGTATGATATATTTATTTATACTCGTCTATCACGTTATAAAAACAGCTGCAGGAGGAAGAGTTTAGTCTACACCAGCACAAAGTCTCTGCGGAAGCTATTTTTAACCACTTTTCCACAACATTACAATAACTCTGTTTCCCTTTATTACACACACACACACACACACAGTCCGGTCCTAACAAAGCTAATATAGTCTATTGTACAGGAAGTGCACTCTGTTATTCTTTTTATGAAGTGTTTCTGCTGCCTTTAATGAGCCCTGAGAAAAGTCTGTTTTTATCTGACTGTATGGATGGCTTTTCTCGACAGGTTTGCAGTAGCCTTAAAAATCTGACAATCCAGATTATCCAATCCCTGCTGTTTGTCCGTTTTATTTACAGATAACAAGACATTACGTTAGTGTAGAGTCTAAATCGGTTTATTACAATCCGTTTCCCGTTCGATGGTCCTCAAAATAAAGCAGACAGCAAGCGATATAGGAGTCTGAACATTTGTGATCCTTCAGGGGTTTGAACGGAGGACGAGGCCTTCAGTGACCGCTGGCCGTAATAAGACCAATTGTGCAGCCGATCTGCGCACGTCCTCCGTCATCTGTCAGACATTTTCATCTCATAAAAAAAGAAAATTCCCCGCAACAGAAAGTGTCTCTGCCGAGCTTCTCCACAGAAACTTAAACCGTGAGCCAAGTATTGATCGGCTAGATAAGTTTCATCCTTTAAATCACCTCTCAAAGTCTCCTGTTTTTCTTGCCTTGGAGCACTAAAAAGTTTATTTTAGGGGTCTTATTTATTTATTTATTTTTTTAGTATTTTCATTGCCATCAAGATTGAGCACATTTCTTTCTCAATCTATTGAAAGTAACAAAGGGCATAATGCAGCTATTTATGTTGGTGAGAAGTAACACATTATAAACTCTATTTAGGTGAATGCCAGAGCCTCAGGGCAACGCTGTGGAGCAGAAATGTTTTCCAGACGGAAGCACAACCAGAATAAGAAATGTGTAGCAGCACATAAAAAGCTCCCTGCAGTCTAATTTGCAGCTTAAATGCTTTTAGTTACATTTATATACAAGTCATTTACAGCAGTAAAGTATAATTTTCACCATGTTCAGATGGAGGAAGAGGAGGGAGGGTTGATGAACCCTGGTTTCACAATGATGCATAAAAATGTTCTCGGACCCAATGTTGGTTCTCATTGTGAACCTGTCAGATTTTTGCCAAAAGTTCTACCGCGGCCTGATGGCATTGGCTGACGGTTTTGTTTGAAAATGCCAGATTTCTGTCAATCAAATCTGAATAAACCTGGTCCTCACAGTCCCGATGAAGCAGATTAGTCGTCTGGTTCGTTTCATTGTCCAGGCTCCATTGAAATAAAATGAAAGACTCACTGTAAAATACCGTCCTTGTGGTTGAATCAAGAGGATGCTCAAAGAACAAAAAGTTGTTTTTTTTTCCCCAAAGTTTTAGATGGGTTTTTTTGTTTAAACTTCCATTAGTTGCTGAAACAGTTTCATCCTCAACAGCAGGTCAATTATGCGTGCACCAGCTCATATTTTCACAAAAAATATATGTAATGAAATACAATGACCTTCTAGTTCCAACTAACTCAACATTTCTTTTTTTAATTGTGGACACTGGGCCTGTTTAGTTGAAAACAACTCTGATATATCTCCAGAAATTGAAGAAAGTCGCACCCGACGGTCATCTTCAAAAGCCCTGGTTTGTTTTTAGAGCCATTTGCTGCCACCTAGTGGAAGGGTATTTAGTTGCTGTTCCTGTCACAGTTACATAGATGAATTAAGAAATGTTATTTACGGTAAATAAATCTGCATCTGTTTGCAGACAAACAAACCATTTCTAGGTTTGTCTCTTGATGTCACCGAGGCCGAGTGGATGACAAACACCTCGGGGAAATAATTAAATTCTGCTTTAACAGTCCATCTGCAGTCTGTCTTTATATTCAGCAGATGCTAAAACTCACTTGTATTCCACACTTGTACCGTAGCACCAAAGCCTTCAACGTTTCTCTTCTCTTTGTGTTTTTCCTTCTGTAGGCTACATCGCTCCGTGGAGCGGCCGCTTCTACTCTCTGTGGGACACGGGGTAAGATCGCTGACCTCCCATTTTGCCCGCGCTCCTCTCGTTCAATCGAATGCAATTACTTGTTTACCGAGGTGGCTAACCCCTTCACTGCAGCCCACATGTTTAAAGGCTAGAACACGGACTGTTAAATCACCCTCAAACAGCGGAGCGTGCAGCGGTCGACCTGCAACACAACATTATTTTTTACACCCCCAGCATCAGATCCTCAGCTCTTTGCTGATTAAAGCAGCTTCTCTTTCATTCTCTCCATCGGAGGCTGGTGTTAATTTATTAATGTGCCGTGTGTTTTGTTTCCCAGCTGTTCCACCAAAATCCTTTTTCTCCCAAATTGCATACAGACTGCTGGGTTAAAGCTGATAATGAATAAATATGTAGGATGCAGATCAGAGACTCAAACACAGCAGAGAACATTGCTCATCAGTCGTGCTAAATTTGTTTGCCGTTTGTCGTGTGTGTGCATGCCGAGGAGGTAAATAATCTGTTCAGCTGCACATCACTTTGGAGTTAATCAGCAGGATCTTCTATGTGATTTGTCTCCACACACCCGCTGTGATCCATAAGTCAAATCCTGTCTCTCTCTCTCTCTCTCTTTCTTTCTTTCTTTCTTTTCCTCTACCTTTTCTCCACCTCTCCAGATACGCAAAGATCCACATTCCGATCATAGCCTCGGTGTCGGAGCATCAGCCAACTACGTGGGTGTCCTTCTTTTTTGACCTCCACATCCTGGTCTGCACCTTTCCTGCCGGACTCTGGTTCTGCATCAAGAACATCAACGATGAACGGGTCTTTGGTAGGAACTTCTGATTTTTCTTTTTACTCAAAGTTTGTAAAAAAATACCTCGATGTTTGACATTAAATACGGTGGTTAAATATTGGTGGGTGAACTGACGACTGATGTCCGTCCCAACACAACCCTAGTGTTGACGTAAAATCTCAAAAGTAAAGTCAACTAGATCAACTCTGAATGTTTCGACTGTGTGTTTTTTCTCAAAGTCACTCTTGCACTTTCTTGCGTAATACTTGCTGTTTTACATCAAGCGACTTCGTTTGACACTCACTGAGCCGCACATTGTCTCAGACGAGGGGACTCCATAATGTGTGTGTGTGTGTGTGTGTCGCTCTTCCACTTCTCATTAAAACATCTGTGGTTCAAAATGTACTTTTCATTCTGGCTAATAAGACTCGTGTCCTCACCTCCGTAGACGACGCTGCGCTAATTGTCCCGTAATTAGTGGGAGCTTGGTGCAAAAACCGGTTGATTAGCCACTTAAGTTAAAGATAATGTTGAGACACTCGTCTCCGTCGCCATCCACATCAACTCAACTGCTAACTGATTTAGCTCCTGGTGCTAGTGTGCTGCAGGACAACTTGTTTTTCTCCAGAACAGCTTGACAGTTTTACTCCAGGTTTCTGTCACAAAATATCAATAATTCCATCGACTTCCTCCGTTTTTCTCTCAGTCCTTGGTCCCTTTGTCTCCTCCTGGTGTTTCATTCTTCTCAGTATTTGACTTTTGTTTTCGCTTTATTCTCTGCCAGACTTTTATGCCCTGAGTCAAATCCTTTTCTGTAGTTTCAACTGTTTTTTTTTTCTGTATTTGCTCTGGTCTGTGACTAACACAAAGAGAGCAAAATGTAATCAGTCAGTTAAAACAACAGACTGTTGATAATTAAACTTGTTTATTTTTTATAACTGTTTTCCCAAATATTTCCACACCAGTGTGTAGTTTAATGTATTTTGATATTAATATAGTAATAAATTATAATGTTTCTATGGAAACCAACAGTAACTGATTTTTAATTCAAGTCACTCTGGTCCTAAATCAAATACATATCACATGTTTTTAGAAGGAACTTAGTCTGAACACTCAGTCATATTTGACTTTTATGTCAGCGTGGTGTCGGTTTGATTCCAGACTTGGTTGGGATTGATTTGTCTGCGTTGTGTTGGTTTGAATCCAGACTTGGTTGGTTATTCAATGCCTCCAAGGTACAAGGCAAATACCTGTAAAGTGTAAAGTACTGTGTTTTTTTTTTTATCAGTCCTGAATGCATTATATTAGTACAAACATTTTAAAATTTTAGACATGTACAAACACAGCGTTCTACGTGGAACATTTTGTCTTCTGTAGCCAAACAGCAGTCGCATTTAAATTAAAATGTGAAAAAGGAATCACACCTCAGCAAAACAAAGGATTTGACCTGCAGTTAAAAAAAAAAGTTTTGTTTTTCTTTTCATCTCTTTTCTCCGTGCTCTACCAGTTTTGTTTTTCTTTCATCTCTTTTCTCCGTGCTCTACCACTTTTGAAAAATACCTGAAGGTAAACCAATAGATGATCTTCTTTACAGAACAACAGAGTTCAGACGATGAAGGCAGAGAACCATCGAGTACATGAGGTCTCACAGCAGCCTGTTCCTCCTCACGACTCAATCAGCCAATTACAGCTATCGATTAGCCACGCACCTGTTGATGTACCAAGAGCAGCCAGATCTCTCTACGTTAGGGCTTTGGACTCGCTCACAGAGACTAAACTAAAACACAGCGACTGATTAAACTGTGTTTTTCCAAGAGCTCAATTCCTCCCGTCAACGTCCTCATCTCCTTTTCAAACTCGTTTTGCTTCATTTTCTCTTCACTTTCTCTCCTCCTTTCACTTTTCCCTCTGAGTGTTTTTATTCCAATTTTTATTTTTTCTGTTTTTCTTTCATTAGTGGCCCTGTACGCCATTAGCGCTGTGTACTTTGCCGGCGTGATGGTGCGACTGATGCTGACCCTGACTCCCGTGGTGTGCATGCTGTCCGCGGTGGCCTTCTCCAGCGTTTTTGAACATTACATGGGAGACGACACCAAGAGGGAGAAGCCCCCCGCTGAAGACAGCAGTGACGAGGACGACAAGAGGAATTCTGGAAATCTCTATGACAAGGTTATTACATTTTCTTTCTTCTTTTCTTTTTGTGAAAAAACAAATTGTGCCAACTTCTGTAGACACAACCCTGGACTTTTTTTTTTTCCCCGCGTCACATTGTGTAGATTGTTCAGACTTCAGCAGTTGAATTAGATTAAAAAAGGTGTTGTCAGACTCTGTTATTGCACCTTCTAGGGTCTGAGTTTGGCAGCCCCCCCAGCCCCCACCCCAGCAGATCTGATAAACTGTGATTCAACTGTGATTCAGTTGCAACTGTTTGATGCCGTTGCCACAACTTCAGCTCACCCACTTTATTCAATTTTCAAAGTGTCTGCTGTATTCACTTTCAAGTCTCTGTGTTTTCCCTGTTTTGTTTTGTTTTTTTTTTTACCCCCGTTTTTCTCCTGTTTCTGTTTGAGCCCTAATTTAATGTGAAATGTGCTGTTTAAAACTTTAAAGGTTAAACCTCTGAAGCTTCAGCCGTGTGTTTTCTAAACATCGACACTGTTCACGCTCCTCTCTTTTTTTAGTTTTACCCACCAGTTTCACCTTGTGATTTTTCCCATGAACACGCTTCACTTTTTGTGACTAGGCTCTTATTTCTTAGTCAATAAGTTATGTTTGTGCTTCAGATGCAGCGAGCGTTTCATTATAGTTTTATTTCCCACATTTTTGTCATCTCATTAACCTCTCTCACAGCTCAATTTCAGCCACACTTTGAGAGAAAGTAATTGGAGCTGCTGGCAGATGAGTCACTTACGTAATGAGCACATCTCTTCCCCAGAGTTTTTCATTTTTCTTCTGCACTCCTTCTGCAGCTGCAGCTGAAGTTATTACAGGGCTCATCTCACCAACCACGCTGACGTACAGAAAGATTGAGACCCAGACACAATCTGTTCAACCCTGTAATTAAAGCAACACAATAATTCGTGTTGCAACTATTCCCCCCCCATCCCCTTTAAAACTTAAGAGTGTTTCTGTCTCCCCCTGCAGGCGGGAAAGGTGCGCAAACACGTGTCGGAGCAGGAGAAAGCGGAGGAAGGCTTGGGTCCAAATATCAAGTCCATCGTCACCATGTTGATGTTGATGCTGCTCATGATGTTCGCCGTCCACTGCACGTGGGTCACCAGCAACGCCTACTCCAGTCCCAGTGTGGTGCTGGCCTCCTACAACCACGATGGGTAAGAGCCTACATTACCAACCACAAATTAATACAGTGTTACTCTTCAGGCTCCGTAGTCTTTGTTTGAAGCCTTCACATTTCTTAGTTTAATATGTGTCTCTATGACGACCGTGCTTCACAAAATGGAGGAGAACCTGAACCTCACCTTAAGTTGTTGTTTTGCTACTGTAATAATCTTTTAATTATAATTTTCTAACCTAGTCTTATTGTTTTTTTCTTTTAATTTAAATGTAGTTTAGTCTTTTTTTTTTTTTTTTTTTTACTGTGAGCCGATCCTGACTCTCCGCCAATGAAAACAGCAGAACTGTATCTTTAAAAAAATGCCACGCAGGTCAGTTTACCAGGGGAACAACAACAACAACAACATATAAAGTATAGTACTGTTGCTTTTATATAGTAATTGTTTTGTTTTTTTGGGGGGGGGGGGTTTATACTGAAGAGAATGCTGCATACTTTGTCCTTGAAATCGAAGTGTCTAGATTGAGCTACGAGGTCACACTGCAGTGTGGTTACACACATACCTGTGTGTGTGCGTGTGTTTCTAAAGAGTCGGAGCGTCTGTGATTCACGGCAGCGTTCACTCTCACCACCATGAATCAGAACAGGACGTCTAAATTAAACCGTTACAGGACCGTTTTTTTGTTTTTTTTTTTTTTTACCGGATCCATGAACATATAATCCTAATACATCACACGTGGAACAGTCCATTATACACTCGATCTGTTTGATAAATCCTCATCCCCTTAAACCACGCCACATACACACACGTAGGGTTGTAATGTATTAATGGCTTCTAGATAACTGTGATTCAGGAGGACGGAGGCAGAGGCGTTGCGTGCGAAGCCAGTGTGCGTGTGCGTAGGGAAACCCATGTATATTTTATCATAAAAGCTTTGTGGAAAACTCTAAGTGCACCTAAAAGGCTGAAGATGATTTTTCTTCCTCACTCGGTCTTTTCTGGGTCAGAGGTAAGTGGTCTGCGACGGCTGGATGTAATAAAGACTGATCGATTCGTCCGTTTGGGAGACTTCAATGTTTTAATTGTTCTGTTTAAGCATAAGAGGGACAATTATGAAAACCAGGACGGAGTGAAAGAACTCCAGCTCTCATGCATAAATAAAAGATATCACTGCAGTCGGGAGACAGGGTTTGAATTGAGCGACGGTGAGAGCAGCGTTTGTTTTATTGATCACTGTAGCTGGGTAGTTTAAAGACATGTGCGTTTTGACGTGGGTTAAAAAAAAAAAAAATCCATGCTCTATTTTCACTCTCTGGTTGGCCTTTGTATTCAGAGTAGAGCCTGAAATATTCATAAACTCCACAGTCAAACGCATGTTTGTGTTTCACTGGTAATTTCTTTTTTCTCTCCCCCTCCCCACCCTGATAGAACCCGGAACATCCTGGACGACTTCAGGGAGGCCTACTACTGGTTGAGGCAGAACACTGACGAACACGCACGCGTCATGTCCTGGTGGGACTACGGCTACCAGATAGCGGGCATGGCTAACAGGACCACACTGGTGGACAACAACACGTGGAACAACAGTCACATAGCACTGGTGAGAGAGTCTTTAGTTTGTCTCCTGTCTTTTTTTCTTTTTTTTTAAACCAATCTTAAGAGTCCAACCTCTCACTGTCCGCCCACTCATGTTTTAAAAACCTCAGAATCTCACTGTTCTTGAGGAGAATTCTGGAACATTTGATCTACAGCCAAACACGGCCTTAAAAACATTGTCCATTTCAAACGTAAATTCCACATATATCATATGAAATATATGAATGAACCATGAAGTGCATTTGTACCAAAAATGGGGGGCGGGTCCTCTTAGGGTTTCAGAAAAGAAAAATTAAGTTTACTTTTGACATTTTCCCTATTTGTTCCACAGTCAACATGTGGGGCGGGGGCTCTGTTTACAAAAAAAAAAGGGCGATGCAGGAAGAAGATTCAGATCACTGATGTAGAACATGAAAAACTACCAAAATCAAATATGATTCAGGAATAAAGCTGGTTTAATATTCTAAGCTGTGACTTATTTGGAGATTTAAATATATATATATTTTTTATTTTGTTTTGTTTCTGCTACCATCTGTAAAATTACGGTCTATAAGCTCACTTTGGCTCTTTCTGCGTGGCCCTGCCAACTGTCATCCTTTCAACACTGATGATAAATCTCTGTGTAATAAAATTTTTATTTTCTTCCTAGGAGAAAAAAAATCTTATATTAAACTGTGAAAGTGTAATTTGTCATTGTCGATTTTTTTTTTGTTTGTTTATTTTTTTATTTTCTCCAGGTGGGTAAAGCCATGTCGTCCAACGAGAGCGCTGCTTACGAAATCATGAGGGCGCTGGACGTGGACTACGTGCTGATCATCTTTGGCGGAGTCATCGGTTACTCCGGCGACGATATTAACAAGTTCCTGTGGATGGTGCGGATAGCGGAGGGAGAACACCCCAGAGACATCAGGGTGAGTGTGTGAAAGAGCAGAAAGGCTGCGTGTCACTGCAGAAGTCTGGAGT
>NC_024324.1:8467675-8477587 GCF_000523025.1 Cynoglossus semilaevis | reverse complement strand
ACAGTGCTGCTCAAGGACCACACTGAGGCGTGCAAGTACTCGTGGCACGGAGAACAGACTGTGTTGAGGCTAACGGCTGCATTTGTCAAACTGTGAACAGATGCTCTAAATTCTCCTCAGTGTTGGAATTACAATCATTTTGTGGTCAAGGTTAAAAAGATGCTTTTTTTTTTTAAGGTACTTGACAATGCTAGATAAACACAGTACTTCTAATACGCACACATACTTGACACATTTGTCTGTTTGTTTGGTTTTTTGTGCTGCAAAAGAATTTTGTTGATAACGAAGGCCGCGCAGAACGGGTTTCTTTGTCTGTTTTTTATTTTGTGCTGCAAAAGAATTTTGTTAATAACGAAGGCCGCGCAGAACGGGTTTCAAGAGTTGCTGTGTCACAAACATGTTATCTGACAAAGTGCTGTTGACTGAGTGTCTCACATTTACACAGAAAATAGACATGTAAGCTATGCTAAAATGTTAAATGCTATTTTTTTTCCACCCTAAAGATACCTAAAAAATCTACACACCAGTAGTTAGCCAGTAAACAATAGCTTACTTTTAGCATTTAAAACAACTGAAGGACAAGATGTAAGTTGTTATTTGGGTGGAAAAATAGCAAAGTAGCTTAATGCTGGCTAACCCTAAAAATGATTACAGAGGGTAGCAAATTGCTAAATTGTCAGGTTTTTTTGCAAAACTAACTACAAGTTAGCCGTTAAAGGCTAAAATATGTCATAACTTGATTAACTACATTCTAAAATCAAGCCTGAAAACAAGCAAAACAATCCGAAAGCCCAATAATATAAAATTCATAAAATAAAATAAAATAAAAGCCACCTAGGACTGAAATTTAGCACAGAAATTGCTAAGAACTAGCTAAAAAATGCAAGAAAATAATAGTGATACATAAAGTTCATTTGATTTGAAGGTTGTGGCGTTTTAATCATGGCTGTAATAACTTTGTTCCAAAATCTCATCTAAAGTTAATTTAATATTTCATCTCTACTCTTTAATTATTAAGTTTATTATATTACAGATTTAAGATAGTGGCTCATGTATCACAGCTTAAATGACTTAAAGCAAACCTTTGATGAATATTAATTTCTTCTAAATCAGTCGCTACACTCCTTGGACAAATAGCCCCAGAGATTGGATTCAATAAAAGTAAACGTTAATATTACAACGTTAGGAATGAGTTGTGTAAAGTTAGACAGCAGCTGTTAGTCGGTCACATGTCTGGAAATGCAGGCTGAATGGTGGAAATAATTACATTTATTTTTGAGGCTCTCACCGTACCAATCAGTCATGATTATCAAATGTGCACACTTGATTTAATCACCGCTCCATCTATCTGTGCCATCCATTTGTCACTGCCTTCTCTAATTACCCCCACTATCTCTCCATCTGCCCGTTTTACGGCCCTCACTTCCTCTCCTCCTTGTCCTCCTCAGGAGAGCGACTACTTCACGCCACAGGGAGAATTCAGAGTGGACAAGGCCGGCTCTCCCACTCTGCTCAACTGCCTCATGTACAAGATGTCCTACTATAGATTTGGAGAAATGCAGGTAAGAAGATCAGCTGGAGACTCACTTGTACTCACCAGTATTATTTAAAAAAAAAATCAATTAATTAACATTTTAGATCGCGGTGGATCATCGTTTATTGCTAAAATTAAAAAAAAAAATGTCCTCCCTCTGCTAATGAGTGGATCAATAAGAAGTGTCACACTCAGAGTGTAGTTAAATATTATTACCAAGATCATTTGTGGTATGGGCTTATATACAAATATAATCAATATTAATATAATTGTATTTAATTTTTAAACTCTGTGCCTTTTTGTCTGGAGCTTCACATAAACCTGACGACGAGTGTCCGTTCATTATTTACTTCCTGGGTTCGACACGGTGAAAATCCGAGGCTTTGTTCTCGGGGTCAGACAGTAATGAGCAGCTGTCACGAACCAGCGGTGCAAAACTTGATGCCTCTGTAGGAAGAGTGGAGTTGGCTGCCGTGTAGACAGGACTTGAAGAGATGCTGTTGGGATTTACAAAACTTCAGATTGTGTTGAAAAGGAAAGAATAAAAAAATAAATAAAAAAAACACGTAGGAGGAAAGAGGAAAGAATCTGTGGAGCTTTGAAATACAGCCTCGCCACAGATGAGAGGGATTCCTGTTGTCAGGTGTTAGAATCCCTGCTGTAAATGCTGTCCTGCCAGTGGCTCGGCTGAAATTAGAGAACCGTGATGCTGCCGCTGCTGCTGCTGCAACCCTCTGATCGGTGTGTGAGTGAGTCCGCTGGGGCGAGTAAGTGTTATCGTTAGGGCAATAGATTAATTTTATGAAAACAGGATGTGACAAGGTGGAAATAAAGGCTCTAGAGGACATGAGCGGTAGAGGGCGAGAGGAGCCGCTTGAACCTCGGCACGAGTCTGTTCAAGATGAAGGGATAATGCCTTAAAGATGTGGAAATAGTGCTGAGTGTGGAGCGTTCAATGAAGGGAATAAATTCATGGTCACAGAAGGCGACACGTGAATCTCATCTCCTGCACACTTCAATAGAGAAGGGGAAACACCTAATGAATATGTGCATCGACGGCGTCTGCATCTGTTTATGATCGCATATTTCATACAAGCACTTGTAAATCAGTGTAATGGTTCATGGAATATTCTATACATGAGTACAGAAGACATGTGGGGGCGGGAGGGGAGGAGGGGGTGAGTCCATGGAAAGGGACGATCAGACGTAGAGAGGATGTAATATTTGTATCAAAGGCAGAGGGAGGAACAGTCATCTACATTTAAAGTGGAATCATTAGAACGGTGTCTCACACAGAGGGCAGCCTAAGTGTCGCCCGAGGGCAGACGTGACATCAGACGTATATGGAGCATTTTTACAGCAGTGGCACTGCATTATCACTGCAGAACAAATGCTTTTGTTTTGGTTAAAAAAAAATTAAATCCATCCTATTATCTTTAAACAGATCCATATTATAAGTTTTAATCTTGATTTTTTTTTTTTAAGTTAAATAATGGTAATGGTACAGTTTAGAACCGATGAGTCAGAGACTGTTGAAAACCTGCTACAGGTTCTGTTACAAAAGGCAGTGTGGTTGATGTTAGCACTGACGTTAGCCCAGAGAATGCTAGAGGTCTGCAAAAGTTAGCTGGCAATTTGTCTTTGTTAAATTCATAAATCTACAAATCCATTCAAAGTTTGGCCAAAAAAGACTACAATATGGGCAGAAAATAAATTGCTGTAAAAAAACTTTTGTTTTAAAAAAATTTGCAAGAAAAATACTTCTAGGAAGAAGTCGTGAAACTTCACCAAATCAGTTTGTGTTCAGTTTGCCCTTGACAAAAAAGGCTGTACAAAAACCTCACCTTTTAAAGATAATTGAATTTAATAACACAGTTTATTTGTCAAGTTCTTTTGAATAAATTTCAAAACACACTCATCCATTAAAGATTAGCATAAAATCTTCATTTACAAGCTGTAAAAGAAGGAAATTCTTCTGAATGAGGGAAAGTCGAAATACTGATGAAAACCTACTGGTTTAGAGACTTGGAGATTTATTTCAGGGCAGGATTCTTGGCAGGAGGAGCCAGAAAGAACAGAGAGGAGTTTATTATAGGAGCAGGTCAGTGAGATGGAAGGAAACCTGTTTGTATCTATGAGTATCTCTGGTAATTAAGTAACTCTTTAAAAGCTCCACTTCACTTCATTGAGTAAAAGTGCTGTAATAAGAATTAAATTTAATCAAAGAAACATTTAATCCTCAGTTTTCATTTCCTGCTGTTACACAGAAAATGTTTGTTTTGGTTTTAGAAAATGATACAAAATGTAATTTTTTATCTGTTGAATAATCATTTCAGTTTTTGTCCTTTTTTTTTTTTTTTTACTTCAATCATTAGCGCACTATACTTCATAGTACATGACGCTAAGATGACCATTAAATGGTACGACTAACAATATAATTACATTTTCTCCACTTCCCAGTTGGACTTCAGGACGCCGCCGGGCTTCGACCGCACACGTAACGCCGAGATCGGAAACAAGGACATCAAGTTCCAGCACCTGGAGGAGGCGTTCACCTCGGAGCACTGGCTGGTCAGGATCTACAAGGTCAAGAACCTGGACAACAGAGAGCCGCTGGACCACAAGCTCCGCAGTGTCCTTCCCAGGCAGAAGTACACGTCCAAAAAGGTACGAGGGGCGGTAATGGATGGATGTCACATGACAGAGTCATGGTGATGAATGTTGTCTCTAGGTTGGCGATGGTTTAATTTATCTTCCGACGGACGTAGGGTAAACAAAGCTATAAAATACAACTCATTAACGAGACTTCACTGATTAAAAAACGCTCTTTGCTTTTATCAGTTTAACCAGGTTTGGAAGATAAGAGAGAAAAAAACCTGTTCTGTAAACTGGCCTCAAAGCCTTAGGTTGGACATCATGGGATTGAACTAATCTCAGCATTAAACGTTTCTTAAATATATGACGGTTCCATGGTTTGAATGTTAATGTCAACATTTCCAAAGACCAGTGGGTGTGTGAAGTAACAAAAACAACGTCAACATTTCCAAAGACCAGTGTTTGTTAGCAGTGGGTGTGTGAAGTAACAAAAACAAAACACACACAGGTTCAGTCAGTGGAGAAAAAGAGAAAGCAGCTCATTGATCCATTCAGCCAGCCGGTTTTGATGGAGTTCGGAGCGGACGCCTCGTCATCACTGATGTCGTTCATCTGTTTCTTTGTCTCTGTCCTCTGGTCTGATTCAAAGAAACGCCACAAAATGTGTGGTTTTTCTTTTTTCAAAATCAAAAAGGACCAAATTAACAGCCCTAAAAACACCTTCTGTCACAGAGTTCTGGAAACATCACAACCGTAGTAGTCAGAGGTCCACAGGGACTCGGGCGCTCGTGCTGTGAATTGCTGCCCTGCCATTTGATAATGTGTGTAAATGAAAGAGGCAAAGAGGGAAAGGTGGCGCTAAACCTGACACCCGCCTTGGAGTGAGGCGAGAGATGGCGCTGCTGACGGCAGCTTTGACTTTAAATTGGCTCCAGACTCTCCGGTGTGTCCTGACTTTTCACATCTGTGTTGATTGGTCGTCAGAGACAGGAAGTGACGCCAACATTGAACAGTGTCGCCATTATTACTGATCATAATCCCACCTGTTGTCATGTCTCACCATATCAACATCACATCGTATATGTTGATAAATATGTTGTCAAAAATATGAAATTCTCTCTGTTTCTCCAAGCAGACCGCCAAGAGGAAGCGAGGTCACATCAAGAATCTTTGTTATGTTTCTCCAAGCAGACTGCCAAGAGGAAGCGAGGTCACATCAAGAACAAACTGGTCCTGAGGAAAGGTAAAAAACTGCAAAAAAAATAGAAGTGACGCTGACGACAAACTGTTCTAGGAAAAAACAAAAAAAAAAAACAAACATAAAATCCATTGGAAGGAAACCTCTAGTCACTGATGAAGAAGAACACGGGGACACGGTTGTTTAAGTGGCGCTGGGTCTCCGGAGTTTCTCAATAGGGCGCCCCCGTGTGTTGTGGAAGGTAAAGTTTCATATTCGGAGAAGCTCCGTTCTGTCCCGAGGACTGCTGTCTCGCTTTTGTTTGTTTGTTTCCCTCCAATGCTTCTGTTATTAATATTTTTTTTTTTTTGTACTTGAATGTGTGGCAAGGTTTGGGGGCTGATCTACCTGGGTTTGGGCTTCGGATAAAGGTTGTGGGACTTGTTTAGTTTCGGGGTGGGGGGTGGGAGGGGGTAGACGAGGAACATTCGCACCAAAGAGCCATGGACCTTGCTGCGTGGCACATGTTGAGCTTCACACTGAGAACGAGAGGGAGAACGCTGAGAACTTCGGTTCCTGACACGTGTACAGAGGAGAGTATGCGGTATGGAGGAACCACACGGCCTCGTTTGAACCCATCACCTTCTTACCAACGCCATCGTCTCTGTAAGCGTCTCCTTCATCTTTGTTTTTCAACAGGGGGAAAGTAAATTGGGCTAATGTGTAAATATGTGATTTAAAGAAAACTGGATGATAATATATTGGATTATTGTGGTGATGTTTTGTTTTTTTTGTTTGTTTTTTGTTTTTTTAATGAATGACGTTTTCCTTTTTACTACGTGATTTTTGTTTCCTGAAGGAGTGAAGGCAATAAGTGGTACACAGGGGCTTTACCTGATTGAAAGACTGAACAGGATTTTTTTTCTCACGAGTTGCGAAAATTGTAAATTTCAGCTGCTAGGGTTTAAAAAAAAGAGAAAGAAAGAAAAAGAAATCAACTCTGTAAAAAGTAGTGATAACAAATTAGGAGGAGAGCGTTTGTTTTCCACAGTCAGCGAGCTTTAGTGCCTCATCATTGGTCGTCGTCATCATCATCTTCATTCTAGTTTTCTTTTATCATCTTACCTTTAGTTGCCCTCCGTCAGCTGCAGTAAAGGTTCAATTGGAGTTTTTGGATCAGGCTGAGGCAAAAAAAAAAAATCTTAGAGAAACCTTGAAATAACTGATTGAACTGTGAGAGGTGTGTGAACAGATGTGTCACATGTCTGAGCTACACACACAGAAAGAGTTCTTCAAGGTGTAGAGTAGAGCTGAAAAAATTCAATTCACCTGTGACCCATTGACCAATGAAATGAGTCGCTGACATTTTTGTTGCTTGACTTTTTGTTTTAAGTTTGTTTTTTTTAATAAATTCAAAATCTCTGGTTTCAACTTCTGAAATGTGAAAGTGTTTTTTTTTTTTTTTTTGGGGTTCTTTTTCTTTTTTTTGCGTCCGTTACGGTAAACTCACTTTCTTTGGTTATGAGCAAAACATTTAAAATGTCATCATTCAAAGACGGGACTCTAATTAACATTTTAGATAATTTTCTGCTTCTGGAGATGAAAACAAGCCGTCAGCTAAACAGCAAATTAGTGTCGGAGTAAATTGACTGGAAAAATGTCAATGTCCAACGTTGTTTTAATGTCGCATCTATGGCTGAAAAAGTCACTTGTCACTGTTTCCTTTCCTGAAGGTTCCAGAGTTGATAAACTGCAGACGTGATTCTCTTAGTGAAGTCTTCCAAGTCCAAGTCAAGAAAAGTTTAGGTGGAGACAGAGATGAAGACCAGGAGTCCCCATAATTTGATGTCAGAGTTGCAGAAGGATTCCGAGTGTAATCTCCACCTAGTCCTCCAGACATCAAGCTCCAATCAATGAACAAGTCTGAGTCACATGGAGTCTCTCTTGGAGTCAAAGGAGAAGTCAATGTCTGAGGAAGTCAAGTCCCTGGGATGTCAAGACAGTTCCAGTGGAGTCCTGTTGATTGGAGGTCAGATCTGAGTCATTAAAGTTCAAGTAGATCCACAGGATTTATATTGAAGGGTGATCCAGGTCCACTATGGAGTTCCTTCAGTTTCAAGTCCCTACAAATTAATAATTTAAATTTTGGGAGAAATAAAATTGTAAGAGATTTACTGTCACGACAATATCTTAGATTATTATTATGATTTTTAAAGCGTAAATAATCAAGGTATAAAAACCTAATTATTTTCACTCGACCGTTTATTCTGAGCAGACAATTCTGTTTCACTATGTATATTTTTTATACTCGGATGTCAGTATGTATAAAAAAAACGATAAGCGTAACATAAAATGTGAACTAGTGCATACAGAATTGTATTAGGATTAAATAATACCTCTGGCTCTTTAAGTGTTTATAATGTTTAATCTTTGTGGTATTTAAAAAATGTATACATATTTTAATATTACTTTCTTGTTTAAGCCAGGGATTCGCATTTCCTGTCTATTCATGAAGAGAGACGTAGAAGCTCCTGACTGGCCGGTTTTTCCAAGTTGACCAATCACTTTTCACGGTAGGCGGGATTTCCTTTCTGGTTCCCAGCACGGTAATTACGTCCTGTATTGAGTCCAGGTGCGTCACTGAGGGCGAATTGAAAACAAACAAAGCTAATTTTTCTTCATATTTCACCGAAATTTACACTTTTCCCCGATGAAAATGACACCAATAACATCGTCCAACGTACCATTTGAGTGTCTTCGTCGGCTCCGTGATGAGTTTAAAGTTCGCTGAGGTGAGTTTAACGAGTGCCGTTTAATGTGGCTGCATTTCAGAGGTATCAAGTGGTTAGTTGTGTACAAACTATAAATTAACCGGATTAAAAGTAGTTTTGACTTACAATAAAATATGATTCGGTCGCTTTTATACTTAGTAAACAATCTACAAATGAGTAGTCATTCTTATATTGTTTACTGTTTATTGTGTACGATGAATTGTCATAACCTGACGTCAACTACTTTTTGCAATTTGGTTCGTACCTCTACAGTTACTATTTTTTCCCGGTTCATTCTGTTTTTTTGTCCATCGGTGTTTATGTCACTGTTCTATGAAACGTTATCATCTCCATAGCTAATGTTTTCTATATTTATTATTATATATATATATATATAGAGAGAGAGAGAGAGATCTATAATAATAATATTATTGCATCTTTTTTTCACGAGTCTCCTCCTAAATCTTTCTAAATTAAGTAGTGTTTTATTTATAAACTTTACGGGTAGACAGAAGTTCGCATTCGTCTACATTTAAATTATAAACCCAGACCAAAATGACACAATTAACCACTTGGTGGCAGCATTAGCTCTGAAACGAAGCCATGTACACTACGTCAGCGTATGGAATAGTGTGATTAGCAGTAGTTTGTTCAGTTGAGCTCATCTGGCATTTTCTGTTTGTATTTTAACAGCTCTCCTTCCACTTCCTGCCGGTTTCTGCAGCGGAGCTTATATCGGTGAGTCAAACTTTTTTTTTTCCCTGTGAATTCTTGTGTATGCGTTTACAGTGTGTAAATAAAACAGTGGAGTAGAGGCTTCTGCAAAGCCTGAATAAAACATTAGCTGAATGTGTATACCGAGTCAGTAGGGTTGAGTAAAAATCACTTTTATTTTCCACAATATAGATGTTTTTTACATTTTTTAAATAGTAAAACAGAGATATTCTATTGTCTTTAACAAATCGTTTTTTCATTGTTATTTTGACTAATAATTACAGAAACACTAAATAATAATAATGTATATATGTATGTATGTTTGTATGTATATATATGTATATATATATATACACACATACATATATATATACATAAATACACATATATATATATATACAGTAGATATAAAAGGTCTACACACCGTTGTTTAAAGCCAGGTTTTTGTGATGTAAAGAAAAGACACAATCATAAATCATTTCATAACTTTTTCCACTTTTAATGTGACCCATAACATGTAATAGGCAATTGAAAAACAAACTGAAATCTTCACGAGGGAAAAATAAAAAATAACAACCTAAAACAACCTTGTTGCATAAGTATGCACACCCTTAAACTAATACTTTGTTGCAGCACCTTTGACTTTAATTACAGCACTCAGTCTTTTTGGGTAAGTGTCTATGAGCTGGGTCATTCCAAACAAACTGAAATCTTCACGAGGGAAAAATATAAAATAAAAACTTAAAACAACCTTGTTGCATAAATATGAACACCCCTGTATAACTGGGGGCATGGCTGTGTTTGGATTCAACCAATTACATGCAAACTCATGTTAAATGGAGTGAGCATTTAATAATACTATAAGTATTAGTTTAAGGGTGTGCATACTTATGCAACAAGGTTGTTTTAAGTTTTTATTTTATATTTTTCCCTCGTGAAGATTTCAGTTTGTTTTTCAATTGCCTATTACATGTTATGGCTCACATTAAAAGTGGAAAAAGTTATGAAACGATTTATGCTTGTCTTTTCTTTACATCACAAAAACCTGGCTTTAAACAAGGGTGTGTAGACTTTTTATATCCACCGTATATACATATATACTGTGTGTGTATATATACTGT
>NC_024324.1:8463415-8467455 GCF_000523025.1 Cynoglossus semilaevis | reverse complement strand
TATATGTATGTATGTATATATATATATATATATACATATATATGAGGGATGCACCAAAATTAAAATTGTTGACCGAAACACCGAAAGAAATTATTATGCCAATTATTAGTACCATTGCCTTTATGGCTATGACTGTGTACTTAACCTCAATAACTTCTAACTAAGGATTTTCCATAAATTAATATTAATGTTTCAAAGAATAAAACAATTACAAAATTCTGAAATTTTTTATTTAGCACATTAAAACAATGCACAATATTAAATTAAATAAAAACTAATAAAAGTTGATAAAAGGTGATAAAAGTCTTTTGGTGGCTGAATATTTGGTGCATCCCTAATATATATAGCATATTATATATGGTATATACAGTATGTATTGTACTATATATATTAGCAAGTGTCTAAGATGGGTCGAAAAAGTTACCAAATGATAATTAAAACCAAGTCTGCAAAAGGTTGAGAAGTAAAAATACCAACTTTAGTTTTCAGATAGGCTTTAAAATCTTCTGTTATTTTAAGATTTTAATAGGAAAAAAAAGACATTTTCTTATATCTAACAAATCAACTGTGGCTAAGATGTAAGCTAGAAGAATTGGTCAAATCATAAATAAAACCAAGTCTGGAAAGAGTTCAGAACAAATGTACTGCAAAAATATATATTTCACCTATTTTGTAGGTAAATGTTAAAAACTACAACTAAAATAATGCCAGACATGCATAACAAAAAAAAAAAGCAGAAATTCAGTATACTGTAATTTAATATTATTTAATTAGTATTATTCAAAAGGTAGCCTATAGTGTAAACCTCCTCAAACGTTATAAAAGTAAATTCAATGTATTCATATACAGGAAATTTAGATAAAATATAAATATGGCTTAAAAAAAATCTTAGAGAAGACTAAAATGCAACCTGGATATTTAATTTAAATATATTTAATTTTGCTAAAAGAGCCTTAAGGTAGTAAAACTGTGATGTAATGACAACAAAAGAAGTTAATTTTAAAAAGATACAAGGTCTTTATTAACATCAACCCTTCAACAACATCTACTCTGCTGAGTCTGGATCCTTGTGAATATAGAAAATTTTTCCACAGTTAACTGATTTCCTCTTTTTCTTTCTAGCATCTCTACAGTTGGGCCATCAACACAGCAAGTGGTCTGAGTATCTAAAAGAAGACTGCTGAGGATTTCTTAAGGTAAGACTATCTGGGCTACTCATCCTATCTACCTACATACAGTATCTATCTACTTACAGTATATATCTACCTACTTACAGTATATATCTACCTACTTACAGTATATATCTACTTACAGTATATATCTACCTACTTATCTACTTACAGTATCTATCTAATATAAATATGGCTTAAAAAAATCTTAGAGAAGACTAAAATGCAACTTGGATATTTAATTTAAATATTTAATTTTGCTAAAAGAGCCTTAAGGTAGTAAAACTGTGACGTAATGACAACAAAAGAAGTGAATTTTAAAAAGATACAAGGTCTTTATTAACATCAACCCTTCAACAACATCTACTCTGCTGAGTCTGGATCCTTGTGAATATAGAAAACGTGTTACCGTGGTTCAATACGTGTAAGGCCTGTGTCCTAAACAGAAAGAACAGTGTTAACAGTGACACCAGGTGACAGATTTGCTCAGTGGTTTTAGTCTCTTCAACATTACATTATATCATATGACACATGGTTCCAATGGCTTAGGCTACAAACAGGCATCTGGTAATTTAATCCTGGTCCAAAAAGTACAACTATAACAACACATTAAAAAAAAAAAGAAAGGCATATTGTTGAAGTAATGATCAGAGTGGAACTATATACTGATGTGATGAGGGGATGGGGGGTGCAATGCTGGAGACACTGCAGAGCAGATAATTGGATGTGTCGCTCAGAAAATGACGCCACTTGAAGGTAGTAATATAATAGAGAACTACTGTGTGAGCTGGTATGAGTGTAGGTCTGATTGGTGGAGGAGGAGTCCAGAAACATCATGTGTCGTCTGGTCTCTTTTCCAAATTCATCTGAAGTTTCCTAATTAGCTTGTGTTTGTCTTCATTTTTGATGCGGTTGAAGTTTTTTTTCACAGTTCATTGATTTCCTCTTTCATTCTAACATCTGTCCAGGTGGATCTGAGGTGAACGTGGTCAGCAGCCAATGAACATCAACACAGCAGGCGGTCCCAGGAAAGAGGACTCCTTAAGGGAACAGAAGTGAAGGTAAGACCACCTGGTGGACTCAAGATCCCTGAAGAAGTCTTGAGGGATTTTGAGTTTTACTTGTGGTTTTTTGCAGAATATGTTTCTGTATGTAGAGACTGTGAGGCTCCACAGTCAAGGTGACTGGGACTGAAGGTAGATTGACATCCAATTTGACCAATCAGTCAAATATTCAACCCTAACACTTGATTGCTGCCGTCTTTCCAACCTCCTCTTCCAACAATTATTTTTGTGGTAGATAATCCCCCCTGGTCCTCACACAGAGTTGACCTTTCAACAACACACACCCTCTATTTATAGTCATGAGTTTAGACATCCTAAGGAGAAGTATTTCTGGTCGTACAGTTGGCAGCTAATTACTCCAGTGCCACTGAGAGGACGTCTGCTCTTAGAGAGGACGTGTGTGTGTGTGGGCGGGGGGTAATTAGAAAACACCTAGAAACCATCGACCACAAACAAAGCAGTGGTTTTGTTTGGAATGGTCTCAATGAGAGAGGTAGTAAAATAAAACAGTAAGATGACAATGTGGCGTGTTGTTACAAACGTGTCCACAAACTCATTCATATTGTGGACAAAACAATCAGATCTTTTACTGTTTATTGGCTCACTGTGTAGTGACACATTCTAACAGCTAATGACACGTTTTATTTCTTTATATAAAGCTCTTAGACACAACCCTGATTGGTCAAAGCCAGATATAAAAACTGCTCATTTATTTCTAGGCTAAAAGTGCTTCACATTAGAAACGTACAGCTACTAAATATGGGTTCAGTTCCCAGAAATCAATTTGAACTTATGCTGATTGACAAACCAGGGGGTTGGAACCAAAGGTGGACAATGTTTAAGGGTGTGTTCACAACAAAAAGTAATGTCCTGTCTAGGATGTGGGTCAGTCTGTCCATCCCTGGTTATAGTGGGATGGTCAAACATCAGACATTGACGTTACCCACAATCCCCTATTTCTATGGCAGATATTTTTGTCTCTCAACCAGTGACTGATTTTGAACCTGGTTCACATCAAGGTGGATCAGAAAACAGTTCTTGGTCTAAATCTAGATCCAAACTGGGCCAAGGAGTAAGTGCTACAGCGCTCCCTTTAACCTCCCCTCCCTGTTATGAACACACCCTTAGAAACCGTGTCCATCAACACGACGGCATCAAACTCCAAAAGTGTGCATGTGCAAAAAAGGCCTTGGCAAAGTGAAAAATAGAAATACTCTACTCAGAATATTTATACTATAAAGATTTTATTAAAAATGTTCTTCAGTCCCAGGAGCTCAGTGGAGCCTCCTGTTGGTCCTAGCTGTGGTGATCTTTTGGCACCTTCCTCCCACTGAAGGTTCTGTGGAGGACGCAGTCTCCTCCACTCAACCTCCTGACATCTGTCTGTGTAGAGAGACAGGTGTTGGTTGTTGAAGGTTCAGAGTTGACTGTGTGGTCAGGTGGACTTCCACAGTGGGTTATTGTAGATCCAACCTTCTCCCTGCACGGGTGAAGGACATTGTTAATGAGATGTTTGTTTGTTTGATTGTTTTTATAGTAACATGCACTAAAGTTTGTTTTTATTTTAGATGCTGTTGCTACAAGTTTTTTTCCACAGTTAACTGATTTCCTCTTTTTCTTTCTAGCATCTCTACAGTTGGGCCATCAACACAGCAAGTGGTCTGAGTATCTAAAAGAAGACTGCTGAGGATTTCTTAAGGTAAGACTATCTGGGCTACTCATCCTATCTACCTACATACAGTATCTATCTACTTACAGTATATATCTACTTATCTACTTACAGTATATATCTACCTACTTACAGTAT
>NC_024324.1:8459796-8460910 GCF_000523025.1 Cynoglossus semilaevis | reverse complement strand
CTCTCTCTCTCTCTCTCTCTCTCTCTCACCTCTTTAGTGAAGTACTTTGGAGTCCAGGGTTTGTTGTCAGCTGTTCTCTTCTTCTCCTCCCCCCTCTGTCTCTCCTCCAGTCTGTGTTTGTGCTCCGTGGCCTCCTCCATGTTCCCCTCCTTCAGAGACTTGGTCACGTGCTGCCACAGGTATCTGCAAACACACAAGGCGTTGAGGTCAAGGCTCAGGGCAGGACGTGATGGTGTTCAACTGTAGGGGCGGTGTCACTGTGTGACCTGGACTCTGTCCTGCTCTGGTTCTCCACTGCCCTCAGCTTCTTCTTGGTGACAGGAAGTTTGTTGGTGTCCATGACTTTGGTCTCTCCACTGCTGTAGGTGAACTCCAGAGTTCCGTTCCACTCACCCTGTGCTTTACACACCAGTGTGTTGGTCAGGTTGTGTTTGACCTCGGCCGTGACTCTGAGGGGACAACAGACGGAATGGTCATTGACAGGGTAAGATAAAAAGTATCTGTTGACTAATTGTTAGCAGTTCACTGTAGGCTGTCAGAGAGTGAAGTGACTAGTGACTGTCCATTTTATTGTCTGTCCTTAGGCTGCTGCAGTGGAGACTCGTCAGGAGGACACATCTACTGAGGACAGAGTGACACGGGTACTGTTGGAAAACTTTGTTCACTGTCATTTACTCTGCACATTGACTGGGCTAACAGCTGAATGTTTGCTAACTAATTGTTTTGCTAATTTAACCAATTCAGTGATTAGATTCGTATTTTTCTGCTATGTTTGTATAATTTTGAAATTTTGTTTTTTAAGGACACTTCACTGTTGTTAGTTGTCTGATGTTGGACCTCAGCTGTCATAATAATAAATAAACAGTTTTTAAAAAGTGTTTTTTTTTTAAGTTTTTTTATAATCTATAAAAGATTCTAGAAAGAAAAATTTGCAGTGCCGGTATCCATATCATATCATCTTATATTACCTTACCTTACATTATATCATATATTATATTATATTATATTATATTATATTATATTATATTATATTATATTATATTATATTATATTATATTATATTATATTATATTATATTATATTATATTATATTATATTATATTATATTATATTA
>NC_024324.1:8458826-8459639 GCF_000523025.1 Cynoglossus semilaevis | reverse complement strand
ATCTTACATTATATTATATTATATTATATCATCTTACATTATATTATATTATATTATATCATCTTACATTACATTATATTATATTATATTACATTATATTTTATTATATTATATCATATTATCTTACATTATATTATATTATCTTACATTACATTATATTTTATTATATTATATTATATTACATTACATTATATTTTATTATAGGCAAATGTCTTATATATTTTCTGCAACTTTTTATATTACACGTCAATTAAATATAAAAGATAAAAACAAGTCACCTCCAGTGAAACGTTCAACAGTCGCTGACTCACCTGTGGACTTTCCCTCCATAGAATGGCTTGGTGTGGAAAGTGACGGAGGCTGAGTATCCACTCTTAATACAGCTGATGGAGACTTTTCCTCCCAGCTCCACCCAGGGCACAGTGAGGATGGAGCGAGCGTAGGCACAGGGCAGCGTGAAGACGTACTCCTCATCGTGTTCCAGGAGGTGCAGGACTCCTAAGGGGGGAGAGAGAAGGAGACATGTTATGTGGAGGGGTGAAGAAGGTGAAAATAAAAGTTCTTTTCCTGAAAAAACACATTGTTGGAATTTGTACTGGTACATTTTCGTGTTACTGCAGTTATTTCTAACATGGTTCACAAAATGGTAAGAGTATCTACAAACACGTTTTTACAGACTGTTTACTACAATACGGGATACATGGAATGGTCCTAAAACAATTAAAAGTCCCACATTTGAACCTGAGTGCAGTTAAACATTTTAAGTAGCGCTCGTGTCCGACTACGTATAAAATATTCACCTGGCAGCATGTT
>NC_024324.1:8428248-8458726 GCF_000523025.1 Cynoglossus semilaevis | reverse complement strand
AAAAGAACAACTCTTTTCTTTGTTGAACACTTCCGTTAGACAACTGGACATGAAATTTTGAGGTGGCCTAACACACCAACGTACCAAAACCATTCTGATGAGGATTACAATGACCCAGATGACCCCAACAGGAGGGGCCTGGAGTTCCTTTATTTTTGGTCCCACCCACAGTATATATTTGCTGTACTCCCCTCCACCAGTTAGAACTGAAGAAGCCTCTTGGATGAGAGGTGAAATGTCTTATTGAGAAGATTTCACGTCCACTTGCCTAACGGAACTCTTCAACCTTGACCTTGATGACTGAGAATCTTCATAGACAACTCTTTTCTTTATTAACCTTCAAAAACTAAAAACTCTGGTTTCATTTTTAAGGTTAAAAACAAAACTCTTCTCTGGGCGTTCTCCTTATGCCCAGCCAGGTGTCATTCTGATGACTTCATTTATAACATTTTTCAACAACTGTTATCACATCAACCATTTACATAAGCGTTCTCACCTTGGCGGTGTTGTCCTTTCAGGCACTGATGAACATGGTGAGGTCTACAGACGTCTGGATGGTGTTGATGTGCTCCTCAGCTTTCTTCAGGACTTCTCTGGAATATTTACAAAACAAAGTTCCTCATTATCACAAGCTCCACAAAACATACTGTCTGTGATTCAGTACTTCATTTCTATTATTCCATCCATCCATCCATTTTCATCCGCTTATCCGTTACCGGGTCGCGGGAGCAGCAGTCGCCACCCAAATCACACTGCACCGTACCAACCCCCCAAACCTTCCTGCAGGTGGTGAGTCCACTGGAAGGTACCAACCGCCCTAACCGGGATTCGAACTTACCCAGGAGGTGAACCCTGGGGTTCCACACTAATGACAGAGACATTGCCTCTGGGCCAAAGCGCCACTCATTTCTAT
This sequence comes from Cynoglossus semilaevis, assembly GCF_000523025.1. Lineage (NCBI taxonomy): Eukaryota > Metazoa > Chordata > Actinopteri > Pleuronectiformes > Cynoglossidae > Cynoglossus > Cynoglossus semilaevis. Next base: position 8,457,813 of record NC_024324.1, on the reverse strand, counting down.
TATACTGTGTGCAAACTATTTCTTTAGCAGGAAGCAGTGTACTATATGCAGTCTCGTTTCTTTTACAGAATTAATTTATTTATGTTGTGCGTGATGATTACCTACCGATCTGTTGTGGATCTCACAGGTCGAACAAGTTCATGAAACATCCCATCTGCTTGTCTGTGGAACACACGATGATGGTGCCGATGAAATCGAACCTGTGTTTTCTGAGGGCAGATATTAAAAAAAGGGACACGGAACAAAAATTTTACACCAAAATATAAAACACGACACAAAATCACCCAAAATACATTTAAATAGTCATACACTATGTCTGCTGGAACCACCTACATAGCTAACTGTTTATTTAATTTCCTTATTTCACTACTCAACTATTTACACTGTGCATATATTATGTATTTATTCACATAACATCCTTAAAATTATACTTCTGCTAATGCATATATATCATGGGTATAATGTGGTATACTTTACTATACATGCACATCATACCAATTTAATTTAGAATAACAATAGTACAACAACTATATAACAGAGATTGCAATCAACAACACCACACATGGCAACAATAATTACCTACTAATCTATCTATCTACTTCTAACATCCACTGTTGAGATTTATTTATTGACAGTGTGCTGCTACTCATGTTTGTATTTTAATGTATTTGACCTATTTGTGCGTTTTTATTGTTGTTTTGGTGCTGTTCTGCAGCTGGAACTCCCGAGGAATTCAGAAACTTCTATCACATGCATTTTCTTTTCACCCACTGATCTCGCAGTCCCACGGTCGACAGCTGTCATCAGTTGATCCTGTCAAGACATTTTTGGTGTCCCCTGAGAAGAGCCAGTTAGGGAACGTAGCATGTATCGTGGCAGCAATTGATGAGTGTACGCTGGGGTCAACTGTGTCAGGATTACACATTTACTTGGTACAATAACTGTCAGACAATTCATCACAATATTACAATTATTATGCTTTTATTGGTTTTACAACACTGTGTTGTTGCATGACAACATCACATTTAATGTCACTGTTGCAGCATGCCAGTCTTCTTTAGTTTATTGAGTTCATGTTCACTTTGGTTATATTTTCTGACGCTACATTCTTATCATTCTTAATTATTAGTGATATCAACTTATGACATCCCTGGTGAAGACACGGCAGCATACCGAGCTAAATAACATCACAGGATACAGTCGCAGTCAACCCACTGCACTCCCGTGTGTCCGTTGTAGGTACCGAGTACCACACGTTGGCCACCTGTTTGGGGAGACATTGTTGAAGGTAAATATTAAAAGGATTCAATGCAATCATGGCTTCACTTCAAAGTTATTGCTTTGCTCTACACTACTGGTGCCACCAATAACCTCAGGAAGAAATCCATGTTGCACTACTTTCCTTTTAATCTGAATGAAACTACATCAATTCTACTGGCCTCAGTCGTGTCCACTTTTCTTGATTACAGTATGATTGTCATATCACACACTGTACAGCATATTGCCTGATGTTTGTTACACAATTGCAAGCATGTTCACGTGGACATTCCATATTCTTCACGCCAAACTAATTACTTATCCTATAATCATTTCGTATCACTCACTGGATCTTTAGCGACGGAAAACTGAAGGTCTCCTTCTCCGTTGTACTTGATCTGAGTGGTGGACCCTTAGTGGCCCTGCAGCAGGATGGGTTTCTGTACAGAAAAGCAATATTTGCAAGTTAATGTCATATTTTCCAAAAAGGTGCATCAGCCCAGCTTTAATTATTTACCACGACACCTCCATGTTCATTATTTAGGACGAAATACTAACTACGAATCACTTTAATTTCTAACAAAAGCTAACGTTAGCTGCCGAGACACATATGCTAGCGTAACTTGCACTAACGGTCTCGACCGAACGACTACCATTTCAAACAAAATACAACCGACAATTGTTTTCAAAAACTCACCATTTCAATCAATCACATGTAGTTACCTTGCCCAGGTTTTTAGATGAACGCCCGCTGGAAGCCCAAACGGCTAACACTAGCCGAATCCACAACCGGAAATAAGGCCCGTACAACGTATTCCTATTTCCGTTACACAAACGTTCCAATATCAGCGCGCCCCCTACGGTTGACCGCTGAGATTCACATTCTTTTATTTTTCTTTTATTTTTAGTTAGTTTAGTCTCTTAGAACTTTTTCTTTGATAGAAAGAGCGTGCTTTGACGACTGTAACAGAAAAGCTCATTGGTGACAATCTACAAAAATAACTATCCAACCCATTTTGTCATAATACTTTGAGACTGGCCTAGAATTTGAACCCAAACTTACAGGTCCCCCATTCTGTGTCACTCTCCATGAGCTAACCAACCATATGCAATGAACTCAATGAAACCTGTATTTGTCATGGAAGGTTACTGTTGTAAAGCATAACATTTAAATTTCAACAACAGCATTTGACCCTGCACGCATAGGATCCTCTCTTATAAGAACTGCACTGATCAAAATGTTCAAATGGAGCTGTTAGTTTTACCTTCATTAATTTGTATGTAAGTATTGGTCAAAGTAAAGCAGATAATCTTCTTCTATGACTTACTTTTTTATTTTATGATATAGCCTATATATTATTTTATTCTTTGTCTATACATACAGTATGTGCATATATATGCATACATAATCAGAGAAACCATATAACACAGTGGCGTGGTGCAGTTGCCTGCAGTTTAAAACTCGACTGCCGTTACCCAGGTGCGTCCGTGTTAACTGCTGAGTAATGTGAAGTTGTGACTGTGGCAAGCAACGATTGGGTCCCATCGCAATTGCATTTCGGCGGAAGTGGGACTATGTTCCGCTTGCATTAACAAGGTTCCCCTTTACACGCCTTGAAAATGCCTCGTTACACCATTTACCATTTAATTTATTAGTTTATAAATGTATTGGTTAATTTTGTTAGATGTTTTTTTATCTTTATATCTAACATATAGTTTTATATCTTAGATATCAAGGAAGAACAAACACACAACCTGCCATTTAAAAACTGCTTTATTCATGGTCCAGATTTCCATCGTGGAGTTTAGCCATGTTAACCATGAGCCTTCACAGAGCACGTCAATTCAATCCACTGCACTGCAAGCTAGTTTCTGGAATGTTCACTGAGGATCAATAACTTACATAAAATATTCTTGGCAACAAAATGATAAAATACTACATAATTAATAAAATACTGTACATTGGTTGAAAATCAATTCGATCACTGCCAACTGACAATATTTGTCCCCTCGAGGTGATAGATGTTAAGCAGTTGATCAGTATGGCAGGACAGCTGCTTCAGGAGAATATAAAAATAAAGAATACTGTATGTACCAGGAGGGAAGTGAGAGATTTGGACAAGATGATGCTCAGTTGACCAGAGGGGAGAGAGGGCTGTGTTTGCTCCCAGCTGATTGGTGTACAAAGACTTTCTCTACTTGATATGGCTCAGTGCTGGAGCAGCTCAGTGAAACACTGTACAAAGTGCCAACATTTACTATAAAACTGGCTGCCTGTTTTTCCACCACACTTGTGAATGACACACAGCATACACATTGCACAAAAGAAGAGGATCATCGGTGTATATACATATATGTGTACTACAGTAGCTACAGCTGAACACTACCTTCGGATAGACCTCACATCTCATTGGTCTTCTGTCCTCCAGGGCTCAGTGTTGACACAGAAGCTGCATTTTCAAACATCTCATTGGTCTTCTGTCCTCCAGGGAACTGTGTGCTCTGTGTGCATATGTCTTTGGCCTACATTCTTTGTTTTTCTCTGTGATAAAACCAAATACACACCTAATACTTAATCTGCATAATGTGCAGGGAGTCTTCAAGGAATTTGATGTAACTTGACAAGTCAAGGAGATCAAATTTGTTAGTAAAGGTCTTATGGTCTTGTTTAATTTAAGGCCAGAAGTTTAAAACTCATCAATCACTGCCTTGGACCATCAGGTTCGTATAAAAAAAGAAATCTGTCAAGGTTTGGGGAATGAATTGCTCCTGGCGAGGGATAAATTAACTGTTTTGGATCATCTGAACAGGACGCAACAAACACTTTATGGACGTGCTGGCCTTATGCACAATCTAATTGGCTTATAATGTTGAAGTAATATCATGAGGAGGGTTGCTCTCAGCAGCTAAAATTGAGACGTGGTTCATTCTGCGTGTCCTTTACCCATCATGCCGTGCCTCCACGAGCTCCTGTGGCAGTTTTGTCATCCTGGCCTTTTCGTATTTGGGACCTCACTCTTGTCACGCCCTGACTTTCTTTACTGAGGTTTCCAGTCAGGGCAGCGTCATGGACCTGTTTCATGTTCTCCTGGACTTCAGCCTTCGCGCGCTTCAGCAAATCCGCCTGACCCTGGGTGTACAAACGAGAACACGTGGTCAAAGAGAGGGGCGTATTCAGCATAGGACGTTGGGATTTGATGTTGACGTAAGTGTGTGTTTGAGAGCCTCTCACTTTGAGGATGGTGATGTTCCAGCTGAAACTTTCCAGGGCTCGACTGACTTTGCGACCTTTCAGCCCTTCTTTCACTGCCAGACTCTGTAGATTCTCGTGGAACTCCATCGCTAACAAAACACAAAACCTCATTATGTCATGAAGAACAGTTCATCGACAGGTAAAAACCAGACAATTTTTTTTTACAAATACATGGAAAAATATAATTAAACAAAATTTTAGAAAAACAATAAAACTGTGGTCAGATTTATTTTCCATTACAGCATTTTAATTGATGACTAGAAATGAAGGTGAAGCACTTCCTGTAACATATCGCTCTGCCCCGGAGGATAATTTTTCTTGCTGGTTGCTAAGCAACTCCATTTCTTGTTCCTATACTGTATAATGTGTGTATATAATGTGTTCATGCCAGTGAATCTGCACGTGTGTGTGTGTCTCTGTTTGCACATTTTCAGGTTGTCTACACTTGCACATCGCCTGTGTGTGACTGCAAGGTCCTCAGCTCAGCATGTTTTAATCCCTGGGCTCTCATCGATGGCTCGCAGGGATGTGATGTGTGGCCTGTCTTAACCCACTTGTGGGTTTCCATGGAAACAGCGGGACGGCCAGAGGAAGTCAGACACACAACAAATTAAAAAAAACTCAGGGCACGCACCCAGTGTAGCCCGCGGTCTGACTTTGATGACTTCTCTCTGTATAATTCTTTGTAGCTCAGACTGCTTCCTGTCACTGTGGTCACTGATGACGCTGAAGTCATTTTTTCACAGAACTGTCATCCAGTATGAAGTTTGAAAAAGTCTGGCCACGGCTTAAGTCAAATATTTAGGAGGAGAAATTAACCAGGGGTGTGTAAACCAAAGTTTTTTTTAATTAAATATTTGATAATGTAAAAATATCCAGGGGTCAACTGCAGCAGAAAAGTTGAAGGCCAAACTGATTTGGGTTCGTGTTATATCGCAGTGTTTCTAGTCAGAGTCTGAGACACAAGAAAAAACAACCTCAGTACGTGGCTGCCTGGTTCACTGGCAGTGCCAGCAGTTGGGCAACCTCTGAGGGTGGGTTCAAATCCAGGTGTGGGTACTGTTGAAGTTTAATTTTTATTCCTAGCAACACCGACCTTTCATGACAAATATATACGTTCCACCACAACCACAGTAAGTGGCTGGTTGGCACAGTGATGGTGGCACAGGCTGGGAACCCTGTGAGCGTGGGTTAAAAGCCTGGTGTTCTTTGCTGCTGAAATCTAAAACTTATTCTTTACACCAGTATCCTTTTATGACAAATATACTTTCCACCATGAACACTGTAAATAGCTGGTTAGCTATTTTATATTTTATTTTATTAGGCCCAAGTCAGGCCACATTTTACTATGACAAAAGGTGTTGGGTAGCTCCTCCCCTGACTCCTCCCACTACCAGAATTGTAGTCTGAATAATGGGAGGAGCCATTGAGTGTAATTCTACACACCAATCACTAATTGGATGTAATGACTGCAATACAATAAAATAAGAAAAAACCAAGTCCAAAAAAAAAAACAAATTTCCAACCTTTACCTAGTGTCTTATGTTCATGTCACCAACTAAAATACTTGCACAGCCTTGTCTCTCCTCATTGTGCTTACATAATAACACACTCTACATATTAACTTCTGTTGAACAAACACCTGTCGTCTGTATGTGCATGATCCTGTCGTAGATCCCGTCAGAGAAGTCCATCACCGCTCTGCTGGCCTGGACCATCTGCACACAGGAAAACAACTGTTAGTCTCACCATTAATGTGTTTTATTCTCTTGTTCTTCTTCTCGTGTTTCTGCATATCACATCCGAAGCATCCCACATCCTCCCTCCCAAAAAAAAAAAAAACACAACCCAGGGGACATACTGATGTTGCATTGCACTTGCGGTCATAATTTCACCACATAAAGGGGACCAAAGGTTGTAGTGTTTTCTCCTGACTGTAGGTGGTGATGTCAAACAACAGAGTTTTATTAAAATTGCCCCTTTACCCTTACATAAACACACACAGCGAGATGATCCAGCTTTACGGCCTGACTCAGCCACAGATGACTGGGGACTGACCTTTCTTGCCCTTGTTCTCTGTGTTTGTTTGCCTGCAGCGGTTTTGTCCCCTGAAGCTGGGATTCACTTTCAGACGTCATTACATAAATTAACTACAGTTACATAAAGCTTCTCCTTGCCCAATAAATGCCTGCAGTTTATTTGTCTGGAAAGAGGTGGCAAATGAAGGCCAAGGTGAGGATGTCACCGCTGCGTTTATGAGCCTTGTTGGGGCCATACAAACAGGGAGGTTGTCTGCTACATAACAATAAGAGCTCTCTTTGTGTTTGAGAACAAGCTTTTCTCTGGGAGTTGGATTTTCATTGTTAGGTCAAGTACACAGGACACGGGAAGTACTGCAGTGATTTGGGTTCTGCTTCTCTTTTGTTGATTCTTTCCTTCCTTTTGATGCCATTGTTATGCACCTTCACCCGACATGAGCACGGAAGTGTTGTTTAGTCTCTTTCCTTCTTACCATCTCGTAGGTGGAGACGACCTGACGAAGGACATCGGGGAGAGGCCCTTGAGGCTCCAGGGTGGGGTAGTGATCCCGAAGTTCAAACAGCAGCAAGGGCGCCCCCTCTGGTCCAGCCACTCTGGAGCTCAGAGCCAGAATGCACTGCATCAGATTAGAGACTGCAGACACTCCACACAGCTCCCTGAACACTGCTACAGAGTTCTGATGAAGTCAGAAAAAAAGAAGGAGAAGATGGATAAAAGAAAAAATGAACATGTTTCATTTTTTTCATTTTATGACTGTGATGAAAAATGAATGTGCGGGCTATGAAAGTATATTAAAAAAAAAATCTGTGTGTGCCGGGCTTCAATTTTCATCTCTTTCTTCTGTCTTCCCTTTACACACACACGTAATCAAAAGCCAGTGCTGCTGCAGAACTATCTGTCTTTTTCCAGCTAGGGGTCAGCTTTTCTGCAGTTGTGCTGTTGTTGGAGTTTGAACTGAAATGGTAGTAATGGAATATACTGAAGGCAGAAAGCCCTAAAACTCAACGACCCCACGGCTGATAAACAATCACTAATAATGATGGTATTTTCAAATGATCAAAGTTCTCCCACCTGCATGTTTGCCCTCAGATCAGTGGCTTCTCTCAGCATTGGAGCAACAGTCTTAAAGACCTCGTCCACTGCTCTGACACCCAGGTCCCTGAGGGCTGTGTAGTCCCTGCCTTTTCTGGCCTTCCGTACAGAGAGGCCTCGTTTGTAAGGCTTCCCTCCTCCCCTACGATCGGTCAGGGCGACGTGAACAAACAACCTAGCGTGTGGGTGTTCCTCTCCTGTCAGAGACTGCAGTGGAACATGACGGTATCCTGACTGGACGCACTCCAAGGCAATGGAGTACTGACCTGTGGTGAAAGAAAAAAAAAATCACAATTTGACTGATAAAATGTTAACTTTGCTCCGATTATATCTTCGTTATCCACGTGCTCACCTATAAAGTCGTCCCCGATGAAATCATCGTCGAGCGCAACGAATCGGACCATGGCGAGCTCTGGCAGATTGATCTGAAACTCAAAGCTCTCGTCGAACACGGGGTTGTCTCCGTTTTGGGTCACGGTCCTGGTGCGGCGCTCTGTGCAGTCTGCTGGGATGCCGTGGATCTCCACGTAGACGTAGGGGTCTACAACGTCCCCTTTAGCCCCAGAGCCTCTGGGTTTGGGCAGGTTCTGGCCACTAATTACCTAAAGGATTGTGATGCAAATTATATATATAAATATATATATATGTATTTGTTTGTTAACCCTAACCCTCAATTACATCAGAAACAGCGGTACAAGAGTAGCAGATACTGGTACACAAGCCTAGAGTGCCCTCTAGTGGCTGTCAGTGTGAAAATAACAAACATGTAAAATTATATTTTTTAATATATAAGTCGCACCTGTGTTTAAATTGTAAACCCAGCCAAATGCTGAAAAAAAAGTGACTTATAGTCCAGAAAATATGGTAAATTTATGTAGGAGTAGGCTGTTTTACACTTAAAAAAATCACTCCAAAGTTAGATTAGATTAGAATATTTTAGTTGTACATCTATTACACTTATATACAACACCAGCCCACCTTGACATGGAGCAGCTGCGGAGACACGCCAGGCACTGTGTCTCTGGTGTCGGCACTAAAATATGACACCTCTTGCCGCATGATGGCCGGCCGCAGAACGAAACCACAATTACCGTTCTGCCTGAACCAGGCCGTGTTCAGGTCCATCATCAGTCCCGCCGTCTGAAAATTCATAGACACAATTTGGCAGCCACACTTCCACAGGTCCTGAGGGTTCATGTTGCTCGAGTCAATACGCATAGGGCTGGGGTAAACCCGGGACAGGAAATGCTTGTTGTGATTGACAAAGTTGCCGGGGCTTTCACCAGCGAGCCGCACAGCCAGAGACTCGTGGAAAGAGCAAAGTTCCCAAGGCTTTTGGCTTTTGGATGAGGTTTTAAAGTCAACGAAACTCACAGAGTGACAGAGAGTTACTAGGTCGGACAGCTCCTCCAAGAGTTGGAACTGCTTAGCGCAAAGATGGGGGCGCTCACACTTAGATGTCAAAAGAAGGCTTTTCTGCAGTGTGTCTTTGTCTCCTCCACCACTTGCTGCTGCTGCTCCACCGCTAGATTTTATCCTTTGACACATCTCTGCTCCTTCATCCTCCTCACTAACCTGCCCATCCTCCTCGGTGTACCCCGGCCCACGCTTTTTACCCTTCAGTAGAATTCGATGTCTTAATGCCTCTGGGGACGGCAGGTAGGAGTCCCCTTGAGCTGGAGGCGTTGTGTACAACTTATTCCCTAGAATGCCTGTGAAATGTTTCCACATCTTTCTCTGCTGCCGTATTGAACAGTGGTTCTCAATACAAATAATTAGAGGATAGTCTGATGCAACAAATGCAAATCTTCCTATGGCCTCCAAAACAGAGCTCAGCACCAGCGGCGGCGAAAGGGTGTGGCCTGTGCACACCACTGGTTCGTCATCGGTTCCATCCCAAACATCCACCTCCACACAACGGCAGCCCATCTTAAGGGCCCTGATGTAGCCCGACACGTCAGAAGGACCTTTGAACTGGTCCTCGATGAGGTAGGTGTTGTGGGAGGCGTTGATGTAGTAGTGGGACAGAGGCTGGCTCATGTCCTGGCACACAATGTCATGGTCCCTGTCAAAGAGGTGGCAATCCGCTGAAGTAAGGTAGCTGGTGAAGCCGTCCAAAGACATGAATCCCTGCTGCCGCCCTTCTTCTGAAGGCTCATGTGATTGGATGAGCTTCAGACTTGTCTCCTCCGTCACCTTGAAGACACAGAAGAGGACCAAGTCATGAGGGATGACTTGAATCACTGGGACTTGACAGTGCACATACATACACTTGTTGTCTATGCCAGTGTTTCCCAACTTTTACACCCATATTGTAAACGTCACAAACCTTCGCGACCCAAGTCAATAGACATTATTCATAAACTTCTGGGAAACATAATGCGAGGCGACCCAAAAAAAAAAAAAACTCTTGCGACCCACCTGGGGGTCGTGACCCAGTCTTTGGGAAACAATGAACTGTTTACGTCACTTACTTGCATTATACCCTGCTCAGCCTCAAGGAACCGCATCACGTCTTTGGTGTCCAGGTACTCTTTGTTGCTGGAGAACTGCACTAACAAAAAGTAGATCTCGGGACGTGTGCAAAAGTCATGAAAGACCTCGATGAACTCCTGCTTGGTGACGCGTTCCCTGTGTTCGGCTTGTCTCTTGACTTTCATGTGATCTTTAACACCAGGCACGTTGTCCGGCGTGAGCCCGCTCGTCTTTTCCCTGACTCTTTGAAGCTCTTTAAACCTGTGCTCCACTTTACAGCTGCTCACTCCGGGGTTCACGCTCAGAATCAGCTTCACGGCTGACTGAAGGCGGATCCCTTCCTCTGCGTCGCTGCTGTGTCTGTCCACATCAGCAGCAGAGGAGAACAGCTGCTCTAACCAGCCGAGACGAAGACTGTCCTGACTGCTGGAGAGCATGTCCAAGGCATGTTTCCCATACTGCATCAGATACCTGGAGGCAAATGTGAGGTGAGAGGAGAGTGGTTTAAGACAGTACAGTTCCAATTTCACCACAGATTATTTGCCGACACTTTAAGCACATCGGTCAAATCTGTTACAGACACATGACATTTGCAGACATGGCCTTTCGTAATGAAGAGGTCTCGGAGGACTAAAAAAAATAAATCAGCCGACTGAGACTTCACAGTTCATTAGAATCCAATCAATACTAGAGAAAACTGGAACAAAAGCAGGTCGGAGATTTACTGTCAAAAAAAAGAATGAAACAGCTGCACACAACATGGAGAAGGTAAATATTTTTCTTTTTTTTTGCTAATTTTAATAAACTTACTATTTAGAAATCAAACTATAATAACCCGTGGCTTATTACAATTGTGCATTATGCTTGACAGCTAGAAAAATCATTAGCATTTTATGAGCGGAGAACATCTGTAATTGAGATTAGTTAAGTATAGTATCGAGTATTAAAAACATATACAAATGATCTGCTCTGGTAGGCCAACATTGGACCATGCACCTATTTTTAAGTGAGATATATTTATAAAATTTCAATGTGTTTTTTTTTTAGTTGGTAAATACTCCTTATTTTGGGTACAATTTGACATTGTGTTGCCGCACAACACGTCTTTAGTGAGACACACCTTAGTCCAGTCACCCAAATGTTTGCAACTTCCGCAGAGTTAGCCACCAGATCCAGGTTTTCATACAGGTCTCCATAGACGATGGAGAACGCACAATCCTCTGAAATTTGCTCGTAAACTCCACTGGTGCGGAAGGTTTCTGTGTTGCGACCCGTCCTTACCTGGAATTGGAGAGAAGGAGGGAAATAACAAACAAACGTACTAATAAACAACCACTGGCGTTAGTTGCGCAGCAGCTGAACAGAGAATATTTGAACAACGACCTCTCTGATGGCAGAAAGACAAATCCGGGCTTTGTCTGACTCCTTCTTCGACGGCTCCCAGCACAGAGCTTGAAGGCCGGTGTCCAGCATGTAGTAACGTTGGTAAACTCGTGAGTTCGGTCGGATTTTCTTCAGCTCGCTGCCCTCAACCTGGAAGCAAAAATAAACGACGGGGACATTGCTTTAATTTATATTGCTTCTGAACATGTTTTTGAACAAAGGGATCATGTAAATGATGTAAATGACATCAAAGCCTTTATGTCACGTAATGAGGTCACACCATTGAGTGAATACAGTCGGCGGCGCTGCTGATCTTCTTTTCTGACAGACTGCTGCTGAAGGACACCGTCTTCTTCCTCTCTCGTCCTGCTCGTGACCCGTCCTAATGGAGAGAGGTCAGAGATGATAAAATGACAGGAGAGAAAGACAGAAAGAGAGAGAGAGAGAGAGAGAGAGAGAGAGAGAGAGAGAGAGAGTAGGTAATGAAAAGAAGCCCAACAGGTCCATCTGAAGATGGCCAGTGATCCCACTAAGACGTAACCTTTCCTTAAGGATGACAAACGCATTCGCTCAGAGGAGAGATCCCAGAGGATTACAGAGCCATATATCACCTTATGTAACTATACAGATTATTTGGACTACAATGTGGAGCCTCCTCCTCTCAATCTGTTATTGTTTTCCTGATAACAGGCTAAAAGCCTCTGCATGCCCTTGCCCTTCACCGGTCCACCATTAATCATACCTAGACAGAGGCAGCAGGCTTCAGCATTCTGATTCTGCCTCTCCATAACAGCACAGGCACCCAATCAGATTATCTGAGCTCATCCATCTGCCTCACTGGGCGATCAGATGTCAGCCCACAGAGAAACCTCCACTTATAGATAACAGCACACGTGTGGGCAATGTTATTTCATTAGAAATATATTAGAGTCCAAGGTAAATGAAATTAAAGATGTCGTTCAGGCTTATCTAAAGCAGGATAAGCAGAGACAGACATCACTGAGGCTGATTCATTTCCTAGTAGAGAATCATGCACTTACATACTCCGTATACTGTACTCCTCTTTGATTTTCATTCTGTTCAAATATTTAAAGTGAATTCATGTTCTACAACAATAAATGTGAGTCAAAAAAGTGAGTCATTAGCATAGATGTTATAAAACATGACATCCTTTTCTGTAAAGACGTGGCTCACGGGCCAGATGAAGACCACTGGAATGCCAAATGAGGGTCAGTGATTTATGCAAAATATCCATTATCTTTTTTTAGTAGGCTGTACAGTCAAATCTGGTCTAGACTGAATGTGTTTGTAAATCTCCCAGCAATATTTATTCAGATAAATAAAGTATATTTTTTACACTGAGAATATTCAGTGTTGATAAGAGAATACACCTGAGGTCAAAACCACTGACAAGTGTAATGAAAAACATTGACTTTTTTTTTCTTTGCAGTGAATCAGTCAAGTGGTGTGATGTACTGAGCAGAAAATGCACAGTCTGACCTTGGTTTGTGTTCTGTTAAAAATTGGCACGCTCAAGTATGTGAGTGACTTTGAAGAGGAGTAAAGACGATAAATACAGAACAGAAAACAGAAAAAAAAGAAGCAGATTGTCCAGGTTGTTATATAGGGATTTGATTAATAATTCCAGTACTTTTAAAATGACAAATTGAATATTTCTTGGTTTAGATTAATTACTTACGGGCTAATCATCATTTAAAATGAATACTTAACACCAGAGAACACTCCACAGCATAACTCTCTCTCTCTCTCTCTCTCCAGTCAGCGTGTTCCCATAATGAACTCAGGAGCACTCGGATCTTTAATGAAAGAAGAGAAGCGAAGCACTCGGTGTGTCAAAGAAATCTAAGGGATATGAAAGACCAACCCCCCGAAGAGAGAGAGAAAAAAAAATGACCCGTGTTCTGTTTCATCTAAAGAATACAAATGAATGTGTGAAAGCACAGGCATAATTTACCCGAGGATGAAAAGGTTCCTCTCCGAGGGATGTAGCAGCAGCATCCAGCCGGCCTCCATCGCCCTCATTAGAACAGACATGTGTTTCCAGACACCTATTGTTTTTATATTGTTTATGTAGATGCTGTGCTCCACCCGTCATCTAGGTGCCATAATAGGAAGGCCCTTCTTCAAATTGCATTGGTGTGCATGACGGTCAGTTTAGGATCAAGAATGAATAGAAATGGTGTTACGTAAGGTAGATAACTGACTTGGCCAACTCATTGATTAAAAACGTAGCCACTGCTAACACCTCCAAGGTTCCCGCACAGCATCAGCAGGAGAATGACTGGTAATTAAATCATAGTTTCCATTCATTTCCCCCCTTTTAAGCAACTGATTTTAAAAAGCAGCTCAGCATGTGAAAATGTTGAGACCCAGAGTGAGCCGCAGCCCAGACCAAAGCTCAACCAAAGCTAATCTTCTAAACACAAACACATGTGAGCCGACGTGGGAAATATCATTTCATCAACCGCACGTCTCGGTTGGTCTTTCATTTAGTGCAGCATCAGCAGCCACAGTGTACACAGCAGAGGCGGTGACATCTTTACACCAGGGGGCACCAGTAAGATGATATTTTTTTTCCATTTTACTAATTCCATCATTTGGTTTAGTCACAAATACAACAAACAATTGTGAAACATATACATCTAGAGTACACACTGTGAGTACAACACACATATTTATAAATTTGGATTCATCCACAAATCACAACTGCGATTATCAGATTCAAATTTTTTATTATTTTTCACCCTGGTCTAATCTCACTCATACTCAATTTCTGCGTCCGTAAGAGGAAATAGAAGTAATTTCACCTTCGTTTTACACAATGTACCAGTTACAATGACAGAATGTCCTAATGTGTTGCATGTGTTGTTGTGATTAAATTCACCAGGCAGCATTATTTTTCATTTCACTATTTTTAAACTAATGCTTAAATGTACATTTTTAAAGGTGAGTGAAAAAATAAACTTCACGGCACAGGGTCCTCAGCTGTGGCAGTGGAGGTCAAGGCCCTAGTTTAAAAATAAAACATACATCCAGCATCAACTGTTAGGCGGGCAAAATACTGTGTTTTTGTACTATTTCATTCATTCGACCCTGATGTCCCTGTGTCAAGCAGAGGGTTTTTTTCTGTCAGTTTAACACTTTCTGCATGGATGTGAGGAACAGTGGTCACCATGCACCAGAACAACACATCACTGACGAGTTGCGCAGCATTTCATCTAAATTATGCAGATTGGATTTACACAAATTGAATTGAACACCCCCGCCCCTCCCCCCATCAGTCACTTTGATTCATGGAGATGTTACTCCTTCATCAGTATAAATATCTATAGGTGTGTTTCCACCGGCACATCTGCATCACTGTTCCATATTTCAATTTATTTCCTCCTTAAATCTTTACAAATAAACGTCTTCATGAAATTTGATTTATTTTAGTGCATGAAAAACGAAGGGAACTTGTGTGTTTGTGTGGGCGTGTGAGCTTTAGTGCAATTATCTCACGTACAGTGGCTTCTCCGGCTCGTTCCCCTCTGCTAACCTGCACAGTAAATAACTGACAGTTTCAGGCAGTTTCAGAGTTCAAACACTCAGGGTCTGAATGAATGATTCCTTAAACAGGAGCTACAAACAGGAGTAAGGCCGAGCTTCAGCCCATGAATACATTTTCACCCACACGCCACTTAATCTTTGTCGGGGTGTTACGTTTCTCTCTACTCTGTATTTCTCACACGAGTTCTCAAAACCGCCAGTGAGGTTCAAAACAGGAAATAGCCTGTCAGGCCCTAGCAGAGAGCTTCCTGTGTCTCCACTGAGACAAGTGTTTTCTGGGCGATAACAGAAGGACACCGTCAATGGAAATAAGTAAAGAACAACTACAGTACTTGTTGTTGGAGGAGCTAAAACCAAACAACCGACCGCATTTCTTAATAAAATCATATCATAAAATGTGTCACTCCGCTACCCTACCATTGTGGAACATGAATAAAATTGATATCTTTCGATAGTAAAAAGCCGAATTAAAAAAATAAACATTTAATCATTTCGCTAATCTTTAATAATGCAAATATAATAATTTCTTTGCAATTATTAAAGGTTGGGTTTGTTTGTTTGAAAATAAATGTTACACAACACGAGTAGATCTCAGCTTTTATTTTGTAAAAGTAGCTCTTGGAGAATTAAAGGTCAGAGACCCCTGTTTTACATGATGCTCAGCAGCATCTGTTTATCTGAATGCAACAAGCAGCACTCTGTATTTACACGGCAAAGATGTGTTGAACTTTAACAGAAGGATGAGCTACCAATGGGTCTGTGTGTGTTTTTGACAACAGGTGATTCATGTGATGTGGTTTAACCCAGCAGTTTTACCACTTGAGCGGTGCTACATACAGTAGTGGGGTGCAGTGAGTCAGAGTGGATGTGTGGTGTGGGAGGTGATTTACAAGAAACGGTGAGATGCAGACTGAGAGTAAACTGTCTGGAACTCTGACGCTCTCCCTTTTTTTATGCATCGAATAACTTTCTTTTTTCACACCTATTGTTGAGTCTTCTTTGTTGGTTTATAGAGGACGGGAAAAACATATACATCTACAAACAAATAAGTTCCATTTAGTTTTAACAATCAGGAAATATTTACTGTATATTCTGAGCTATTAGTCGCACTGTTTTCCATCCTTTGTATTTCTTTGAGGATTTCATAAATAGACAGGATTAGTCTCACGGGGCACTGGTTCAGTTTTGACTCGGTGAAGGTGATTCAGATTCAGTGGCCGCGCATGTCTCCAGATCTTTAATACTAATGAAGAACTGTGACATCAAACAGTTCATCAAAGATCACTGTCCATCCAACATCCAGGATCTTAACGCTGCTGTGCTCAAAAGACCTCAGAAAAGACAATATTTGGTCAAGCGTGTCACAAGAAGGGATTTGTCTTAATTAGGACACACTTTGAAGATAATTCTGCTGTGCACTGAGACCAGGACACTGAGGTTAAACAGGGCAAAGGCAAGACATTGCTCAACTGCTAAAAATAACAATTGAGTAAAACACTGAGGGTCTGACTGTAAAAGCCCTGCCCCTGTGGTAAACAGTGCACCACATGCTCTTTCACGCATGAAACCTCCAAACTTCCCTGCATGCACAAACAAGGCGTGCACTGCAACGGTAGAAAAAAAAAGTGTTTCTCCGTATCTAAGAAATAACTGCGATTCAACTCGACAAATTTAACAGATGAACTTCCTGTATGTAGCACCAAGAACCACCAAAAACGGGCGGTTGTAGGAGAGCGAGCGTGAACGTGACGACTAGAATAATGTGTGAGGTTTAACACGCACATCACTACTGCTGATTTAATTTTGGTTGTGAGACAGGCACGTACTCAGACACACACTCACACACACAGTGCTCAGAAAGGCTGTGAGTGAGTGTGGGTCACAGTTAGTGACGAGGGTTTCACTCCGAGCTGCGCTGCTCTGGAGATGTTGATTGAAACTGCAGGAGCTGCTCAAGGCTGATTTGACTCACACACTCCCAGCATCCCCGGCTGTGTACCGCTGACCTCATGAGACTCATGTTGTTCCTGCAGTCTGCACACTCTGAACACAGGCACACACGCTATAGTAGATAACTAGAGACAAAAAATGAAACACAAAACTGTATAAAGTATTTATGAAAGCAGATAGCTCATTCTCCACTATGTCAACACATGTACATGTTGGATAAGGCAACATGTCCATAAAATATGTATCAATAATTTATTTATACCCAAATCAAACCAAACTGACCCAGGATCAGCCAAGGGTATGAGTACTTTCCCCTATGTCTGTGGAATACTGTAGTACTGGGACCTACGTACAAGGAACCTGCAGACAAATCCAAGATGCATTCCACATGTTGAGCCACATGTATAGATCCCACCTGGGGTGTCAGCAGTAATACACATGTCAACATGAGCTTCTATTCATATATACACATGCATTACATGGTGTAACACTTGCAGGAACACATCACTGATTCCTGACATGACGCTGTCTTTGTGCAGACTTGCAGATGTTATCTCTGCTTCAAGGAACACCTATTCTGAGTCAGCGTATACCTGTCGGTACTTTCTGTAACACGGTCGATCTTGATAACAACTCACAACCTACAAACCGAGAAAATTTTAAATCCTCACAAATAAGAAGTGAAACATTGATATAAAAGTTCCTCTCCTGCCCATTTCTCCTTCTTCTAACAGACTGTGAGCCACAGACCCTTCCTGACTAATCAAACTGCGACAGTAATTTGAGGCCAACCCAGCTGTGTGATCAGCCCATTAACAACATTAGCTACATGTTGAAGTCTGTGGTGGTTTAGTGTTATGTGTATTTGTAAAAGTGACGGTGGTTCATGACACCTGTGAGGGTGAACTGAAAGGAAAGATATGTGATGGTACCTCACAGGCTCGTGTCATGAGTGTGTAGTGAATGAACGTAAGACTCTCTGAATGGTAAAACTGTTAAGGTGAGCGGTCATTGGTACCGGACAAAAGAACAAAGCATCTCCGTCTGGTCTTTGCAACAGTTCCTCCTCTCAGCTTCCAGCTGTTATCAGGCAGAGGATGTTTATGTGATTTAAGGGCAGAGCTCTGACAGGAGCACAGACAGGAGGGGGACGGGGGAGGGGGGCAGTGGGGTCTGCACAGTGTAACCTGTTATTGCAGACCTATCAAGACTGAAGTACATCAAGTGTTCTATATTTACAAACACA
Source organism: Cynoglossus semilaevis (assembly GCF_000523025.1). NCBI lineage: Eukaryota > Metazoa > Chordata > Actinopteri > Pleuronectiformes > Cynoglossidae > Cynoglossus > Cynoglossus semilaevis. Next base: position 8,439,547 of record NC_024324.1, on the reverse strand, counting down.
GTACACAGTACTATACGGTACTTGGCTGTTGAAACTGGCACTTAAAGTGCAAGCAGAAATGATATTTTTTTACCAAAACCCCTGACCAAGTCAAATTTGCATAATGTGTCCACTGTGGGGCACTCTTGTTCCTCTATCTGTCTAGTTTTTCTGGGCTGTAAAGTGTATCTGTTTCTGCTGAAGGTGCAACTTCTCAGACTCTCACACATCTTAAAGATTACGAAAAACTGAAAAAAACAACTGTTTGTGTGTGTGTGTGTGTGTGTGTGTGTGTGTGGGTCACATTTAAAACATATGTCCTGAGAGGACACCTGATCCTCCATGCACATCAAATGAGGCGGAGTGAATCAGAGGAGGCCCAGAACACTAATGAAACACAAGGCTACTCTGATTAACTCAGTTGAAACAAAGATGACACACACACACACATACTGTACACACACACACACACAGGCTGGACACAAGTCCCCTGACTCCTGTTAACACCAGTCTGGAATGTCATGTTTCCTGTTTATCTGCCTACATACCAGCCAGACTCCTATTGTGAGGAATCCTGAGTCTGAAACCTCCAAGGTTCTTAAGCAAAGAGCAAAACAAAGCAGAAAGGTGGGCTCACGTCCCTCCAGCCTCCAGCTCCGAGGTCTCACCACAGCCTCAGGAGAGAATGATTAGCAAACGCAGGCACGTTCACGGTGAAGGCACAAATGCGTGTGCGGCGCTGCATGACGTGGACCCCCGGTCACTGAACACTCTCAGGATCTAATGTGCTCACTGAATTTGAAAGAGTCCAACACGGCATCATATCAACAGTACATGTCTGTTTCACTACACTGCAGTAGGCTGTGCAATTTTTTGTTGTTTATTTGTTTTAAAATTATTATTTAGCTATTTCTTACTTCTACTTTAATATAACTATTCTCACCACATTTGTCAGTACTTTTTTTGGCCAATTATGAACTACCGTATTCACAATATTTTTAACCTACATTTGGAGAACTGTTAGCTTAACCCTAGTCGTAATTTTTGACTATAAATCTGAGAACAACACGTATTGTTTTTGTTGGCTACCTCTTCAAAACACTTCAGGCTGAACAGGAACACAATGAGTTTGTGTGACTCTCACAGCCTGGCTTGACCTTTATAAAAAATGATGTTGCATAGACAACTTTAATATGATACAGAGACATAAAAAAAATCCCCCTGTCATCATTGTTTTGTGCAATTTCAGTTGTTTTAATGTCACTTTGCCCCAGCCTCTGCTAATTGTTGACTGACATTATATGTGGTCTCAGCGTAATATGGCTCTATTTGTTCTGCACAAAATGTGTGCAATCTGTCAGTAAACATCCACCGACTGCCTGGACTCTCAGTACGAGGTAAAACAGAACTCTGCTGCTGCTGCTCTGACGCTGCCTTCAGGAGAAGCAACACATGGGGTGGTCTTTAAAGAGTCGGGTTCTTCTCTGAGTGACTGCTGTCGTCCTTTTGACTCCAATCAGCCCATTGTTGTCTGAGCTCAGGCATCAACAGGTGTTCTCCACAGATCTGCTCCTCAACACCCACTGCTTATTTCTCATACTGTCTTTTCCCTTCACCAGGTCTACATGCAGCTGAGGAGTTGCTACTACCATATCGTGTAATTTATTAGACTCAGTTACTGAGTGCAGGGGGCACGCAAGGGTCAGAGGTGAAGTCACATGACCGCTCACCAACCGCTCATCTCTTGCAACACAAAACCGTTCAAGGAAATTAGCTAACTTCCTGTTGGAGCCAAATCGCACGCAGGGATGAAGCCACGTTAGAGGAGACGTGTCTTTGCAGGCAGGATCTCTGAAGACGCACGACGAAGAGTGCCGATCGATGAAAAGACCTGGTGTGCCTAAAGGCAGGGACCGTGAAAGGGCAGGGACGGTGGAACGAGTTATTGATTGAACATAAAATGTAGACAAGTGTGATGTTTCTATAAATATATTTATATATTTATATATATATATACTGTGATATATGAGCGCAGGGTGAGGGCGAAAGAGGAGTTAATTGGGAGGTGACATTCAACAGAGGGGAGAGCGCGTTCATTTTCTCAGTTTAATCAAAGGCAGCCGGTGGTTTCAGTTATGACTTCCTCTTCCTTTGTGCTAATAGGTGACATGCCTGCTGTTGTTTGGCTGGCACTAGAACAAGAACAAACTGACACACACACACACACACAGTGTGTGTAACTATTCCTTCTGGGACTCTGCATTGGCTTCGTCCAACGACACAGTCATAACCACAAAACTAACTCTTTGACCTCTTGGCTTCGACTTGGTCTTAATTCTACATTTCTATGATCGTGTTTTTGTTCCTTCAAAACACTGGTAGAATCAGTAACCATGGCAAAAAAAAATGGTCGTGATCAGGTACCAAGATAATACAGTGATGGTGAGACATTTAAATGTCAAACTCAGCAGCACGGCATCCTAGGTGAGATAAGGTGGAACCGACCACGAGAAGGCAGTGCCACTGAGCGTAAACTATTTATTTTCAGACTGTGGTTGATTATGTCAGGCTATTTCAGGAACATGTAGGCGTGTGCACGGATACAATTTTTATTTTATGACATCAGGACCTGTCATAAAGGCCGACCTCGTCAGGACCAGGATTTCCTCTGGAGACTACAGCATTAAGTTAGGATTGAAATTAGAGTCGGATCAGAGTTAAGGATTAGGATTAGGCGTGCTGTGTATTCGTTATGGTTGAGGTTAATGGTGGAAGGCTACAAAAGGGTACAGAATCCAGTATTTGTGTACTGTGTATGTGGGCATATATTACAGCGACTCAACTGATGTTATTGGTTTTTAATTCCCATGGAATCAGCTCTAAATTCCTGCAGGGGCTTGTACAGTGTTATTGTGTAATTCATTACTGTCTGTCTTTTATCCCAAGACAATGTCTTGCAGGCATATTTATCAAACAGATGTGTAACTTTATTTAGTGTTATGATGTTTTCTCCAAACTTGCATTTTTATGATTTTTTTATTATTATTTTGCATCATTATATTCCAAAGAGGTTAATTTCGTCCTACCTTGATCAGACTGCTGCGTCGGGGAATGGCTTTGGATGCTGTCTCCGAACCCTCCCACGTCGAGGACTCACCGCTGGACTGGTTCTGGACCTTCTTCACGGTGTCTGACCCGCTGCAATTCCCGTTGGACACCGGTTCTCCTCGGTGCGTCTCCGGGCTCGTCCCTGACGCAGATTTCCAACCAGCAACCGGTGGCGAGACGGAGCTCTGCTTGTGACCGTAATCAGCCATGATGACAGTGACACTTGTGTTGGTTTGTGCGCGCGTGCGTGTGTGCGTGTGGTCCTCAGTGTTTCTGACAGCAGCAACAGTGAAGCTCCCACCACAACACAGCTGCACACGGAGACAGCAGCAGCGGACCGAGGTGTGCCATGGCGTGACGGCTGGCTGACTGTGCGCCAACAACCGTGCAAACTCTCTCTTCCTCCTCCTCCCCTCTGTCAGCTATCTCCTCCTCCTCATTCTCCTCCTCTTCCTGAGCAGGGGATGACATGACAGCAGGAGACCGACGACACACCCCCCTCTGGACCTCCTCCGCCGTGAATCCCCAGTCATTAACCACATGGTGACAGCGGGAGGTGAGAGCCTGCGTGGATGAAAAAACAGCAGATAAATTCCTCCTCCACAGCCTCCGTCGGATTATTCTGACATAAAACACTTCTGAAGTGCTCGTGTGCACGTATTCAAGTCAACCACCGGTGTGTAGCAGCTTTGCAATAGAATCAGTTTGGGATATTTTTGTACTGTAGCTGCAGCATAAGCACATCACGTGGGGGCGGTGTCCTTTGGGTTTCATGATTCTCCATTAAAAATAATGGGAACATGTCATTGGCGCAACAGCTCTGGTCTAGTCTTACCTGAATTCACTGTTCTCTAGGTGTGCTGCTGCACTATTGTACTTTAATGAACACATCCTGAGTACTGCAATATCTGTAAATAATTTTCACATGTACACGTACGTGGTGTAAGATTAATGGCTTGTATTAAACGTAAGTTTATGTTAGTTGATAAATTCTAATGCATCTTTCATCTCTCTCCGTCTGGGTCCAGCTCTGTGGTGTTATTGGGCGGCGGCAGCAGCAGCAGTGTAATAAAGCCATCATCTGTCACTGCTGTGTAGGACAGATGAGTGGGTGGTTTTGCTTCTGTTTGCCTTTTAGGCTAAATTAACCACTGCTCTGTCTGATAGACTAAGGTGGCCCTAATAAAATGGTCCAAATGTTGCAGTGGTTTTGTAGCTACTCATAAAAACCAAATTTAAATAATCTTTTTTTTTTATCTGCATTTTTCTCTAAATCAAAAAGCTTCTATCTGTGATGGGAAACATCCCTAAATCCCCATATAAATCCTTAAGAAATTATATTTTTCATGTATTTTTACTAGCAATAATTTTGTAATATATAAGTTCTATGGTCGGAGCTAAAATGATTTTCAACTTCCAATTCATCAATTTGTTCAGTAGTAAAAATGCATTTACAACTTCATATTCATTAGTTTTTAACATATTTGGTGAAGGTTAGTCTCTGAATTTCTAGACTAAGATGATCTGTGATTTAAGGGAGTTAACTTTACCTGTTTAAATGTTTCTAGTATTTAGTCTCTTGATTTACTTCATTCAGTATTTCTGCTTCTCTCAGATAGGTGTCTCTGTTCTAATTTGTGGGACTTAATTAAGGGGGGGAAAGGCCTGGATTTTCTCTCTTATATTCTTACGTTCTCACACTTTCAGCAAACAGAATTTTTTCAGTGTTCATGTACCGTACACATCGTCCAACGATGTTTTCGAGTTACAGTTACAGAACATTTCGCTTAGACAGTTGACAACGGCAGCGGTTGAAGTGTTTGATGCTGTGTCTGTGTTTGCCAAATTCAGTGTTGATTTTCATCTGACAAAAGGATCGTTCTGTTCTGTCTGCAGGACACTTTTAAAGGGAGCTGAAAGGTGAAAGCTGGAGCTGGAGTCAGACTGAACACCAAAGTTGTGGCTGATTGGATTCTGAGTTATGACTCACACACGGCCCCAGAAGTACTCTGGGGGTGAGGAGCATCTGGCTCCAGCTGCATTTTGTAATATTTGAATTGATTAAATACTTCAATATTTATGCCTTGTATAAATGGAGGACGGGCGATGATACAGGAGCTGAATTCAGACGAGTTATGTCCGAACCCACAAATGCTGACTGAAGAGAACATCAAGGGATACTGGTGTAAAATATCAGCCCTGCAGCATCATCCACAACCTGACCTGAAGTCACAGGACTGAATTTCCAAACACACACTGTCAATTTATACATAAACCCCTTTGTTTCCACAAAGCCTTTAAACCCGCGGTGACTCCATACCATGGTATGGACATGTTCTACCAGCAGAGAACATCAGAGAACATCACTCTGACACTTGAGGCCAAACCCTAATTGATATTACAGATGCCTTCATCTAGACACAGGTGAACTGTGATTGTAACCTTGATCACATAATGTTGTAGTAGTTTATACTGCTATTTAGTCTAGCCTGCCGATTGAGTGTGACATAGACATCATACTCGGAGAAATGTTTATGAACAGATAAACTGTTAGTGAACAAAAATGAAGTCAATGTATGTAAGAGTTACACAAAGGTTGTACTCAAAGTCAACAAGCTGAGCTCTGATGAAGTCATGGTTTGTTTGAGAAGGAAAGGAACCAGAAAAAAAAATTAAAATGAAAGGACCATCATTGATTGTGGGAGTCTCTGTCACGGTTGGAGGTGCACTTCTGGTATGGCTGTTGGGGAGCCTGTGAAAACTTAATGAAGAAGTTTATCAGATACCATTTTGCAACACATATATAGTATACAGTGTATATATGTACTGTATGTGTGTGATCTGAGATCACAAGCACTCTGTCAATGCCAGGAAAACATACATAACAAAACTATAATGGACATTGACACTTGACCTTTGATATCATGAGAGGAGGAAGCAAGTCTAAACACAACCAACTCTCAAACTATCTGAAAAATATATACTTGCGTTCAGTCGGTAACTGTAGTTTTAGTACCAAAAAAGATTGTACATTTCCTATTTATCTATTCATATATCTATCTATCTGTCTATCTATCTATCTATCTATCTATCTATCTATCTATCTATCTATCTATCTGTCTGTCTATTTATCTGTCTAATTCCAGGTAAATATTGCACATGGTTTCTAGTCATCCAGCTGGCAGAGGCACGCCACCCCGCGGTTAATCCAGTGTTTCTGTGGTTTGTCGGAGGGCAGCTCGATGGACAGGACATAGTTTGTGGAGTGGCCTGTGGTGGACAACGTCCCTCTGCGGGCACTGGTTTTGTAAACGGGAGAGACGTAGATGTTTTCATGTTGAAAGTTGGCCATCTCTCCCGGTTTGAGCTTGATGATGGGTAAAGGATCAAAGAGGATTTTAGGCAGGGACTCCCCAATAACCATGCTGCCTCTGTCCCAGCGTGCACCCTCCATGAAAAGACCTCGAACATACGCGCCATCGTCTGGCTTCTCGGCCATGTGGGTTTCTTCTTTGGTTACCTGGGCACAAAAGCAGAGCTTTGGATGTTTGTGTCACATCTACTTGTCTGTATAGTTCAATCATGGGCCTGAGTGGTTTCTGAGTAAAGAAAATAAAGTGGTGTCTAAATGTCTTGCCTCAAACTCAAAGCCAATATAGTCGATGGGGATTGTATACTTTCTAGCAAAGTTCTGAGATACACCAGTCAGGAATGACTGTGTGAAGTAGAAGCCAGAAAGCCAGAAGACTGTAGGTGGACCGCTGTCTATCCAGTCCTGTCAAAACAAACATTTACAAACGGATCATATTAAAAAGAAAGAATATCATTAGCATCATCATCTCTAGACAATCACACACGGCTTTATAAAAAGTAACTGCATTAGTCCTGCAGTACTCAAACTACAGTACACGAACTATTGGTGGTAATTGGGCTCCCTCTTGTGGTACAAGTGGGAATATAAAAAAAAACAAAAAAAACCCCAAACATTTGTAACTAAATGGTTGAAGTACATAAACCTAAACTCAAAAACAACATTTGAACATTGGTCACACTAACAACAAACATTTTTTGGGTGTCATCCATCAGTCATATGTGCAGAATAAACCACGTCATAAACCACATAATTAACCCCAAGTTGGTGCCAGTAATGCATCTTAGACGAGATCAAATAATACAAGCACCGGAAGCACAAACACTTGGAAATGGAAGAAAAATATGATAAATATTATTTGTACCTGTGTTCCAACTTAACATTTAGGGTGAGAAGGTGACAGTATATATTTACATTAATGACACTATGTTTTTAAATGCACTTAATACAATGACCAGAGTGTACAAGTGGCTACAGCACCCCCTGCAAGGAAACCTCACTACTCAGTATGTGGTTTGTGAATTCTTCTATCATACTCTAATGGTTTTTTCTTTGTTCAAGGTCTAACTGACCTCAAAGACTGTACTTCTTACCTGCAGGAACTGCAATCTGGCTAAGAGATCAGTCACGTAGCTGCCCAGTGGCTTCAGTGAAGGGTACGACTTGGCTGCCCACATCACGGGCACCTTGCCCACCAGCATGCTGTTAAAGACCTGCTCGAGTTCAGAAGACATAACGATCTGTCCCTTCAGAGCTTTCTGGACGTTAATCATGCTGAGACGCACCACTTCTGTGAGTCTGATGAAAAAAATAGTGAGGTTACAGAACATCCGTGAGGGTAGTATTATTGAGAATACCCAATAAGAGTACACCAGTACCTGTTAAAGCGGATTATTTCCTGCCTCAACACAGTGTTCATGGACTCCTCATACATGACAGGATATTGTTCTATCACCATTTGTATGTCAAAGTCTGCCGGCAACTTGGACAAGATGTCTTCAGCGAGCTCATTTACAACTTCCTACAATTGATGACAGTTTTCATTAAAGGTTCATTGGAAACCGTAGTAGAAACCAGTCTGCTTCAAACAACAGTTAGTGCAAACCTGGGGAGATTTAGCCCCGCCTCCCATTTGCCTGGGCAGAGTTGACAGAACACCATCAAGGAGCTGATTGGTTTCTTGATTGTCTTTAGTGATGTCAGCGTTGCTGTGAAGTCCAAACACGCAGGGGTCGGCTAAAATTGGCAGACTGCGAATGTAATCAATGTATGTCTGGGGGAAAAATATAATAAAATAAATATATATATATATATTTTTTTATGAACAACATTCTTAAAACTGTGACAACAAGTAGGAATTGATGGGCCTGATGGAAAGGTCCGTACCTGGTAGGGTCCATGAGGAGGAACGCAATACTGATCCCCCTCACAGAGCCTGTAATCTTCCCTTTCTATCAGCTCCCAGCTGTAGAAGATGGACAGGAGTGAGAGCAGCAGACGTCTGTCCTTGTCATCAGTCACTCTGCCTCCATAGTTACATTCACCTGAAACAAATATACAAACAATTGTCACAACCAAAGTAGAATGTTTCGGTACAATGCTTACAGTTTTATAAAGGTTTTAAAAGTGTCAGTGTTTGAGCTGACACTTTTGACTTTACTAGGATTTTTAAAAAAAAATCCATGCTTTATAAAATGATATCTTTGTCTGTCTGTCACTGTTGTAAATATTATATATTACCTGTCAGGTATGTTAGTGCAGCTAAAGGAACCTCCGCATACTCCTCCAAGAACATGTGGATTTGCCTGAGGCTAATCTTCAGGTCAGATTCGTTAAACTCGTAGGGAATATTCCAGCCTTAATACAATGAAGAAGATGAAAAGGACAAAAGAAAATTGTAAAAATGGCCATGCATACATACTGTATAGTTTATTATTTTAGTTCTATGATGATGACACTAAATGTTTCTGCACCTGCTCTGACAACCAACAAACTGCTATTACAAAAGGGGACAAACTTTTTGAATGTTGACATCCGAATATCTGACAGTAATGTAAAGTAAATCATTGGTTTTACCTAGAGGACCAAAGTTCCTTCTTTCCTGTACCAAGGCGTGGAAAAAGGTGAGACCAAAGAGGAATTTCTGCCAAATTTCTTGTTTACTGGAGCTCTCAAAGAAGTCGGAATCAGAAATGGGGTGACTCTGGTATGAGCGCAGCAGGTTTGCTCTTATTCCTTTAGGGGGTTCATTGGTCATCTTCAGCCCATTCTGCAGGATACTAACTGGAAACTTGTCTGACGGATAACTAGTCAACCACAACCTGAGAAGAACAAAAAAAAAACACTTGTCTCTGTAATGTTCAAACAAAAGTACAACATGTCAGTTAAAAGGGAAGCTACTGGTGCAGGACCCGTTACCTAAAGTTGCTATGCGTAAGGTCAGGGGTGATGGTCTCCTCACAGATCCTCTCCAAAGTGGGCATCCAACTGGTGGCCAGATGACAGTTCTGCAGGACAACCCACGTTCCCTCTTTGATGGCTTTGTTGATCATGTCACTTGCAATTGGCCCCTGGCCCTGACCAAGGGAAATGGTTTGGGTCATGTTGCCTCCCATGTCGAGGTCATCAGCAAACTTCAGCAGACCTGAAGGAGCACAATAAAGAGTGAGTTTTCATCACTTTAAGATAAGATCGGAACTAGAATTGACCCACGTATTTAAGTGATCCACCTGCAGTCGGATCAGAACCCGGCGACAACACGAAGATGAGAGGAGAGCAGCAGTTTGAGTCTTTGTAACTTTCAGCCAAGTCAAAGGTAGGTGGTTCAATAAAAGCCTGTCCCATGTTGGCAACTATAAAATCCTGCACCGCTGGGACCAATTTATCAGGCCTAAAGCATCTAATCACAACCATCCGGGCCATTCCATCCAACTGGTTCCAGTGGTCAGGCAACTGGCTCTTATGCGGCATTCCCGAGTCATAAAGTTTCTTCCACTCGGTGATGTTCTCCTGGACATGTTCAAATAAACCGTCCAGGTTTGGCAGTTTGGACGACCGGACAATCTCAGACCAACATTTGTCAGAGAGCCACTCTACGGCAGGATTGGGGTAAGGATTGTCCAGAGCAATGCCACCTGTTAAGAGGAAGTGCCAGACTTGGTCGTCTATTTGACCCATTCCCTGCATGATGCCCACGGTGAGCAGCAGTGAGAAGAGGAGCTTGTCCTTCTCAAAAAGAGAGCGGCAAATGTTCTTGTATATAAAGAGGGTGAAGTGTTTGACAATATTGTTAATTCTTTCAGTCACATCCTCACTCTTAGGGCTCTCAGAGATGGAGTAGGAGTAGAGGTGGATGAACCAGCTCAGAGAGTACTGATACATGGGTTCAATGTTGGCCAGCTGTGAGATGCAAAAAAACAAAATAGACGAATGCTCAGCGACTGCGCGGTAGCCGCTGCGTGTGTCATCAATTTCCTTCTCAGTCACACTGGCAATTTTCTGCTTCTCTGAGATCTCCTTGGACAGAACTTTGGAGGACGATAAGATCTTAACCGCAGCCTCGTCCTCAAGGATGTTGCCTTCGGAAGAAGAGAGCACTTCCAGAATCTTGTCCTCAATTTCCTTTAACTGCTTACTGTTGGCAGCGCTCTCCAGAATGAGCTGGTTCTTCTTCTCCTCAAGTTCAGGTCGCTCTTTAGCCACAACAAGACCCAGAAGCTGGTCCTGTAAGCCCTGTGGTGTGATCATGAAGTTGAGCAGACAGACTTTGGTGGCCACTTCAGGCAGATAGTGAGGGTTCCTCATTCCAGTGGTGATGTAGAACATAAAGTCATTGTTATATTCTATGATGTTCTCCCCTATTTTCATGCATTCCATGCCCTTCTGTTTGAACGTCTGCTTCAGTAAGATAGGATCAAGAACAGGATGAAGATCTTCTCCCACATTTTCCAAAAGGACAGGAGTTCCACACTGAATGCACTGCTCTAAGGTCCTCAAATAGTTGTTGTCCGACAGCTTGATGACAGCTAGCTTGTTGGCCTTCTCCATGTTCTTGACCCACTTGTTGGCTTGACCCTGAGGGTCAATCATCAGGGGCCAACGACGAGAGTTGAATGCAATGATACCGTTGTCTGTTGAAAAGGAGTCCACGGGAAGACCGGCAATCTGCCACGCCCTGATGGCCACCTGGTTACCCAGAGTGGAGCTGAGGGTAAAGTCTGCAGAGCAGGGGACTTTCTTGTCTTGACACAGGATGTGCCACTCTTCCTCACAGGTTGTACGAAAGTCTACGGTAAATGCCCCAAGGTAAGAAACGAGTCCTGAAGAGAGAAGGATGTCCCC